>NC_084567.2:24950000-25027500 GCF_033978685.3 Nerophis lumbriciformis | reverse complement strand
ATTAGGTTCATCATTGGTGTTAATTTTCAATCTATCAACATAAAAAAAAATATCAAAATCAAATTACAGTATGTTATTTATGCAAATATCGACAGTAACAATACCAAGTATAGTATAAGTAGATGTTCGATATAACAGTGGTTGGGTCTATATTTTTTATTATCACATCTTATGACCTTTTTGTTAATGTTTACAAACTCAGGAAGTAAGTCCCTGGACACAGGAGAGCTATAAGAGCAAAAACTAAATGATTTAAATCAGAGCCAATAGAAGAAAATAATTTAAATATTTTTAATCAATATTGTTGCACCAACATTCTGTGTTTTTGTCTGATTATAATTGTGATCAAAAATGTGATCATTCAATGATCTTGAATAGAGATGTCCGATAATATTGGACTGCCAATATTATCGGCCGATAAATGCTTTAAAATGTAATATCGGAAATTATCGGTATCGGTTTCAAAAAGTAAAATTTCTGACTTTTTAAAACGCCGCTGTACGGAGTGTTACACTGACGTAGGGAGAAGTACAGAGCGCCAATAAACCTTAAAGGCAATGCCTTTGCGTGCTGGCCCAGTCACATAATATCTACGGCTTTTCACAATGCAAGTCATACTTGGTCAACAGCCATACAGGTCACACTGAGGGTGGCCGTATAAACAACTTTAACACTGTTACAAATATGCGCCACACTGTGAACCCACACCAAACAAGAATGACAAACACATTTCGGGAGAACATCCGCACCGTAACACAACATAAACACGACAGAACAAATACCCAGAACCCCTTGCAGCACTAACTCTTCCGGGACGCTACAATATACACCCCCCGCTACCCCCCACCACCACTTCAACACAGCCCCCCCCCCCCCCCCCCCAACCCCGCCCACCTCAACCTCCTCATGCTCTCTCAAGGAGAGCATGTCCCAAATTCCAAGCTGCTGTTTTGAGGCATGTTAAAAAAAATAATGCACTTTGTGACTTCAATAATAAATATGGCAAAGCCATGTTGGCATTTTTTTCCATAACTAGAGTTGATTTATTTTGGAAAACCTTGTTACATTGTTTAATGCATCCAGCGGGGCATCACAACAAAATTAGGCATAATAATGTGTTAATTCCACGACTGTATACATTGGTATCGGTTGATATTGGAATCGGTAAATAAGAGTTGGACAATATCGGATATCGGCAAAAAAGCCTTTATCGAACATCTCTAATCTTGTATATTTTAACTATCAGCATTAGCATGGCCAATACTGCCCCTATAACTACTTGATATTGGATCGATAACCAAATGTGTCGTATTCCCAAAACTAATGTAAAGTATCCAAACTCGAGCTGAAACGATTCCTCGAGTAATTCGATACAAAATATATTCCAGGAATTTTTGCTGCCTAAAGGCTTCGTTAATTTTTTTTTACGGCATTTTGCCTCATTTAGTAAACAGTAGTCAAAGCTCACGTTTTGCACGGACTGTTTAGGTATTGCACAGCGTGTTTACGTCGCAGATCATACGCCCCCTGCACTGCACAAGTCCGCTCTTTTAAATAAGCTTGAGTTTAGAAAACTTTTTCGCTGACATAACTCGCAATGGCAGACGCCGCAGAAAGCAGTGGACAAGAGCCATAGCAAAACGAGGGAATTAAGAAGCGACAAAAGTTGTCAAAGCAGTGGGAACACTTCACACTAAAATCGAAGGAAAACGCAGTAGTATGCAAACATTGCAAAGCGGAGCTCGCATACCACAATAGCACAAGTTCGATGCTGTAGCACCTGTCGAGAAAGCATGCGATTTGACGCAAAAGTTGTGTTAGTAAAATAATTGTTATTCATTATGATAACCAGGATGTGTTCTCTCACTCCCGCAAAGTCATGAAATGCCGCCAAAAGGTGTTGAAAACTAACAAAGCTATCCGAGCTGTCGTGTTCAATTAGCCTTTCATTAGTAACCACGCGAAAGTAGTCGTGCAAAGTTATTCGGGTTATTCAAGTCATGCAACCACATGCTACTTGGACAGCTTGCACTTGCAGACACTATAGTCTATGTAGAATGTAAGTGTTCCAAGACCTTGTTCACAGTTGTAGCACAATAAATATAATTCACTTCACTTCACATTCACTTCACTTGTGTGCCAAGTTCCTGTCAGCCATATTGGTTCTGAATATGAAGTTGCACATTTCAAATTCAGTATTAAAGGCACTATATACTCCACTTTTTATGTTTGCTATAATGAAAACTGTTCTTATTGTTTTATTTTTGATACTAAGAATATAGTTTTATTTTAACTTTCTGAAGGAATATACATTTTTAACTAATTTTGTATACAAACCCCGTTTCCATATGAGTTGCGAAATTGTGTTGGATGTAAATATAAACGGAATACAATGATTTGTGAATCCTTTTCAACCCATATTCAATTGAATGCACTACAAAGACAAGATATTTGATGTTCAAACTCATAAACTATTTTTTTTTTTTGCAAATAATAATTAACTTAGAATTTCATGGCTGCAACACGTGACAAAGTAGTTGGGAAAGGGCATGTTCACCACTGTGTTACATGGCCTTTCCTTTTAACCACATTCAGTAAACGTTTGGGAACTGAGGAGACACATTTTTTAAGCTTCTCAGGTGGAATTCTTTCCCATTCTTGCTTGATGTACAGCTTAAGTTGTTCAACAGTCCGGGGGTCTCCGTTGTGGTATTTTAGGCTTCATAATGCGCCACACATTTTCAATGGGAGACAGGTCTGGACTACAGGCAGGCCAGTCTAGTACCCGCACTCTATTACAATGAAGTCACGTTGATGTAACATGTGGCTTGGCATTGTCTTGCTGAAATAAGCAGGGGCGTCCATGGTAACGTTGCTTGGATGGCAACATATGTTGCTCCAAAACCTGTATGTACCTTTCAGCATTAATGGCGCCTTCACAGATGTGTAAGTTACCCATGTCTTGGGCACTAATACAACCCCATACCATCACAGATGCTAGCTTTTCAACTTTGCGCCTACAACAATCCGGATGGTTCTTATCCTCTTTGGTCCAGAGGACACGACGTCCACAGTTTCCAAAAACAATTTGAAATGTGGACTCGTCAGACCACAGAACACTTTTCCACTTTGTATCAGTCCATCTTAGATGAGCTCAGGCCCAGCGAAGCCGACGGCGTTTCTGGGTGTTGTTGATAAACGGTTTTCGCCTTGCATAGGAGAGTTTTAACTTGCACTTACAGATGTAGCGACCAACTGTAGTTACTGACAGTGGGTTTCTGAAGTGTTCCTGGGACCATGTGGTGATATCCTTTACACACTGATGTCGCTTGTTGATGCAGTACAGCCTGAGGGATCGAAGGTCACGGGCTTAGCTGCTTACGTGCAGTGATTTCTCCAGATTCTCTGAACCCTTTGGTGATATTACGGACCATAGATGGTGAAATCCCTAAATTCCTTGCAATAGCTGGTTGAGAAAGGTTTTTCTTAAACTGTTCAACAATTTGCTCACGCATTTGTTGACAAAGTGGTGACCCTCACCCCATCCTTGTTTGTGAATGACTGAGCATTTCTTTTATACCCAATCATGGCACCCACCTGTTCCCAATTTGCCTGTTCACCTGTGGGATGTTCCAAATAAGTGTTTGATGGGCATTCCTCAACCTTATCAGTATTTATTGCCACCTTTCCCAACTTCTTTGTCATGTGTTGCTGGCATCAAATTCTAAAGTTAATGATTATTTGCAACAACAAAAAAAAGTTTATCGGTTTGAACATAAAATATGTTGTCTTTGTAGCATATTCAACTGAATATGGGTTGAAAATGATTTGCAAATCATTGTATTCCATTTATTTTACATCTAACACAATTTCCCAACTCATATGGAAACGGGGTTTGTATTGTGTTTTCATCTCAAACATGTTATGATGGCGAAATGAACATTGATTACTATTTTGCATGCAAAGAATGCAATGAACTGTATTGCATTCTTAAAATGTAAAACTGTTGTTGTCATTATTAAGTGGTTTGTCTTTTTATATTGTTTATGTATTGTTGGCAGGTTGAAAACAGCTCAGCAGATTTGCGCGGAGAAACCAACATTTAAACGGCACCGTACAATAACCATCAAAAACGCACGAGAGACAATAACTTTGTTTATACGGTCACACCACACAGCACATAGGGCTGTGAGCGCACCTGTTTTTATTAGCACACACAAATTGGCACAATCAACCACGGACGCATTTCAGCTGTGCGTGTCAGCCTTCAATAATGAAAACAGGCGTTAAGGAAATATAAGGCAATTAGGCCAAACGCAATCATTGAGGGCACATCTTAACATTAATTAAGCAAAAATATGATTTATTCGATTACTTGATTAATCGATCCGGATATTCGATAGAATACTCGATTATTAAAATATTCGATAGCTGCAGCTCTAATCCAAACAACAGAAGAATACGTAAGTGCTTAGTACGATTTAACAGAAGTGTAGCTGGAATCACGTTACACCAGAAAGTAACCAACTATTAACAGTAAATGAACAAGGAGATTAATAATAGTTTTTACAAAATAAAAAAACCATAAATGACGCAATATGTTACCACATATGTCATATTTGGAGCCTTGATAACCTGTTTTGAAATGTTTCCATTAACATTTACTGTACATACTTAATAATAGATCGGGACATGTAGGGCTGTACGCATAGCCTTTTCAATAGGAGCACTAGTGCCACTAAATGAAAACATTTAGATGCACAGAAAAAATTAGGAGCAATATAAAATGCCTTGAATAACACTATTTTATTGTTAACACCCAAACAACGTACACAGTAAAACACATGTGCACTCATACATATAAACACAGTGCTATAATAAGGCCTACTGCAACCCTCAATTAAACATCCCTGTCTCACAGCTTTGTGTAGTCAAGTCATACTACATCATGCCGTACACACATGTACTAAGCTACACTTACTGTCACATAACATGACTGACATCACATCATAATGATCCTAATGGTTCTTGCACCAGGCTTTCCCCTTAATGTAATTGAATGTGGCGGACCGCCACTGCATTTTTATAACCACCACACCTTCAAAATAAGTTATTGTTTTTTTACTTGAAAACAAATTAAAATACCGTATTTTACGGACTATAAGGCGCACTTAAAATCTTTTTTTTTTCCTCAAAACTCGACAGTGCGCCTAATGTAAGAAATAAGTTTGGTTGAGCTTACCCACCTCAAAGCTATTTTATTTGGTACATGATGTAATGATAAGTCTGACCAGTCAAACATAAGAGATACGTGTAGGCTGCGCTATGATGGCAATATGACTCAAGTAAATAAGACCAACATTTTATATGTTCCATTGAAAATATAGAACATTACACACGGCGATCAAAAATCTATCAAAATGTTTTAGTACGACTTTGGTAAGCAATGAAGCCGCACCGCTTGATGAGCTTTAACATACGAGTATTATTATGGTGTGTGTATAATCGGGGTGTAACGGTACACAAAAATTTCGGTTCGGTACGTACCTCGGTTTAGAGGTCACGGTTCGGTTCATTTTTGGTACAGTAAGAAAATAACAAAATTAGGGCTGCAACTAACAACTAATTTGATAATCGATTAATCTGTCGATTATTACTTCGATTAGTCGATTAATAATCGGATAAAAGAGACAAACTACATTTCTATCCTTTCCAGTATTTTATTGGGAAAAAAAACAGCATACTGGCACCATACTTATTTTGATTATTGTTTCTCAGCTGTTTGTAAATGTTGCAGTTTATAAATAAAGGTTTATAAAAAAAAAAAAAAAGTAGCCTCTGCGCATGCGCATAGCATAGATCCAACGAATCGATGACTAAATTAATCGCCAACTATTTTTATAATCGATTTTAATAGATTTAATCGATAAGTTGTTGCAACCCTAAACAAAATATAAATTTTTTGTTTATTTATTTACCAAATTTGTAAACATTGGCTTTATCCTTTTAACATTGGGAACACTATAATAATTCTGCCCACATTAATCAACATTAAACTGCCTCAAATTGTTACTCAGATTAAATAAAATGATATAACTTTTCTTCTACATATAAAAAGTGCAACATTAAACAGTTTCAAGTCAACTCATCATGCTTAATTAATTACAGCATTTGGGAAGCCTGTAGTTGATTTATTATGTAAATGTTATATTTTTTATCAACATGTAATAGCAGGGACCCTGCCATTCAAAACTAGGCTGCTGCATTACTAATGATTAATGTAACTATAGCTGAAAAAATGGTACAATGGCAATAGGAGAGACTATTCATCCCTGAACACCATGGAGTTCATGTAGGCTTAATGATGCAGTTACATTATTATATCAACTGTCAGAGACAGAAACTCTTCATTTAACATAATGTCCTTTTTTGCTGCTTCAACACAGCTCAATCTACACAGAAGAAGGTCAAGTGAAATAACAGACAGACAGAGCTTTGCTGTCCGTAACACACACACACACCGCAAAATGAGCTAGCGTTACGCTAAAAGCGAATTAGCCTTCACCTCAAGCCAGGACTGCGAGCGAGCTGAGCTGCAGTTTATGTTTCTAGAACGTCAACGGGCTCATAGTGATGTTACTAGTAGTTGACTAGGAGGTGTTTATTATAATTTGGGGAGAGTCCGCTGCCTGATGCTTACCTGCTAAACACCTATCTGCTCGACGATGGAGCACTGACACCATGCGCTCTGAATACACACTGCTGATTGGCTGTGACCGCTCTGAATACGCACTTCTGATTGGCTGTTACCGCTCTGTGTTCAACCAATCAGATGGTTGTGTGGGTGGGACAATGCTGGGTGCTGCGGAGTACTGACAGAGACAGAGGCAGTACCAAGCGGAGCAGCTTGTTAAGACTTTAGCTTAGGCAGCTACTTAATATGTTCGTGTGGAAACTCGTTCGGTACACCTCCGAACCGAACCGAAACCCTCGTACCGAAACGCTTCAATACAAATACATGTACCGTTACACCATTACCTACTGATGATGTATTGTTGCAATAGTAGAGTCTCTAAACAGACGTAGACCCTCTAAACATGACTACATTCTATAATAACACCAGAAGAAGATGCTAGATTGGTTGCTGGTTGATTTTAATTAAAAAAAAGCAATTAAAAGTATGTAAACACTTGAAAAAAATGTCAACAATGTACATTGTACAAAAAGCAGCAACAATTAAAAATATGGCAAAATGATAAAAAAAAAATGTTAAGACTAGGGATGTCAGATAATGGCTTTTTGTCGATATCCGATATTCCGATATTGTCCAACTCTTTAATTACCGATACCGATATCAACCGATACCGATATCAACCGATATATACAGTCGTGGAATTAACACATTATTATGCCTAATTTGGACAACCAGGTGTCGTGAAAGGGCAGCACGGTGGAAGAGGGGTTAGTGCGTCTGCCTCACAATACAAAGGTGCTGAGTAGTCTGGGGTTCAATCCCAGGCTCGGGATCTTTCTGTGTGGAGTTTGCATGTTCTCCCCGTGACTGCGTGGGTTCCCTCCGGGTACTCCGGCTTCCTCCCACCTCCAAAAACATGCACCTGGGGATAGGTTGATTGGCAACACTAAATTGGCCCTAGTGTGTGAATGTGAGTGTAAATGTTGTCTGTCTATCTGTGTTGGCCCTGCGAGGAGGTGGCAACTTGTCCAAGGTGTACGACGCCTTCCGCCCGATTGTAGCTGAGATAGGCTCCAGCGCCCCCCGCGACCCCGAAGGGAATAAGCGGTAGAAAATGGATGGATGGATGAAGGTATGGTGAAGATAAGGTACTTTTAAAAAAAATTAATACAATAAAATAAGATAAATAAATTTAAAAAAATTATTGTATAAAAAAGAAAGTAAAACAATATAAAAACAGTTACATAGTAACTAATAATTAATGAAAATTAGTAAAACTAACTGTTAAAGGTTAGTACTATTAGTGGACCAGCAGCACGCACAATCATGTGTGCTTACGGATTGTATCCCTTGCAGACTGTATTAATATATATTGATATATAATGTAGGAACCAGAATATTAATAACAGAAAGAAACAACCCTTTTGTGTGAATGGGGGAGGAAGGTTTTTTGGGTTGGTGCACTAATTGTAAGTGTATCTTGTGTTTTTTATGTTGATTTAATTAAAAAAAAACAAAAAAAAACGATGCCAATAATAAAAAAAACGATACCGATAATTTCCGATATTACATTTTAACGCATTTATCGGCCGATAATATCGGCAGGCCGATATTATCGGACATCTTTAGTTAAGACTAATCAATAATAACAGAATTGTTTTAAATGTGTATATACATTTTTTGAGCCTTTTAAAATAAAATCATATCATCATAGCAAATTATGCAAATTGCTTGATGTCACAGTGACCACGCCCATAGCCACACCCCCACCGCCACAGGTATCTTGGCAGTTTAGGGGAAACCCTGTACACACATGCCAGAATGACCAGTTATATTAATAGGTTTAATGGAGTGAACTTCTGGGACTCACAGGTGGTGATTTTTTTTAAAGGTGCTTTTTGCAACCTTTATGCCCATGCCTAGAGGACACTTAAGCATTATATCCCCACCACTTTCAGCAGCCAATGACATAACTATGCCTGTACTTAGTGCACAAACATCAGCTTTTGATGTTGTAAGCTAATGAAAATGATCTGAATAGCTAACATTAGCTATCATTATTTGTATATTCTACCATAAGAACAACTTACTGCAAATTGTTAGTTGCTGCTCTAGGACTCGCTTCCTGAGTGTACTTTAGTGCGAGACAGCGATGAGTGACAAGCACGAACACCAAACAAATTCATTGGGCTGATGAGCAATTTCTATATATAAACATATATATAAATATAAACATGCCCAGGGTGTACCCCGCCTTCCGCCAGAATGCAGCTGGGATAGGCTCTAGCACCCCCCGTGAACCCGAAAGGGACAAGCGGTAGAAAATGAATGGATGGATGGATAGGAACTGAGAAAAATTTAAAAATGCATGTTCTGTTAAACCACTCATTGTAAAAAAATATTTTTTTGTTTGTTTGAAAAATGTAACTTTGAACAAGTTGCAAACAGCCCCTTTAAAAATATGAACTCCTTTCTAGTTCTTGTCTTATTTTTCTAAAAATCTAGTATGAAATTATTCTTACTTCTTTGGTGGTGGTATGGTATGGTATATGGTTATAATTAACAGATGGATTAATTTATATTGAAAATGTATCTGAAGTTAAACAAAACTCCATATCTGAAAAGACAGCTATCAGGAGGGCGTGACATCACTCACTCACTCATTCCGGGACAAGAGGTTGTAGGGGTACCATGCCAGACTGGTCAGTCAGTGCTCTCCACCAGTCACAGTCTCCGGCTAAATGCTGAGGTGTTGTCGAGCCAGGCCTCCGTTGTCTGCCACTGCGACGTTTGCACTCGACTGCACCTTGGACAAGGGTCTTGGGCGAAATATGTGGCCAAACCAGGCAAGCTTGCGGAGCCTGACTGTTGTAAGTAGAGATGTCCGATAATGGCTTTTTTGCCGATATCCGATATTCCGATATTGTTCAACTCTTAATTACCGATTCCAATATCAACCGATACCGATATATACAGTCGTGGAATTAACACATTATTATGCCTAATTTTGTTGTGATGGCCCGCTGGATGCATTAAACAATGTAACAAGGTTTTCCAAAATAAGAGAACAACTTCAACTCAAGTTATGGGAAAAAGTGCCAACATGGCACTGCCATATTTATTATTGAAGTCACAAATTGCATCATTTTTTTTAACATGCCTCAAAACAGCAGCTTGGAATTTGGGACATGCTCTACTTGAGATAATCCTGATACCCACTACATCTATGGGAAATACTATACTTTGACTTTCACAAAGTGCAGTATTTTTTATTTTTTTTAAACATGCCTCAAAACAACAGCTACAAAAACAATGAAGGCACACAGCTTCAGTCCAGAGTATACTAGAGTAATAAAGTAAACAATAACATAGTCCTCATTTAGTGCAAGACTGCCTGGCACACTGTATAACAGGGAATTATAAACTGGGCTCACATCAATTTTCCGCTTGTATTCATCGTGTATCTCCTTATGATTCTTGAAGAGGTGGGAGATCTAATTACACGTATTAAAAGAAGACGTCTTGGTTCCTCCTCGCATAACCAACTTTTTGCAGTCATTGCAAATTGCCAGTTTTTTATCCGGCAGAGACACTTTAAAATAATCCCAAACCATAGACATGGTGTCGTTAGTCAGTCACCGAGCTCGATTGTTAGCCAGGCTACAGCACCGGCAACAACACACTCTTGTTGTTGTTATGCTGCGCTCGCGGCGGTTTGATGAGGTCATCAAACGTCGCCAGTAAACCTCTCATGCTGCAGTCGTCAACTCCTGTGTTGTATGTGGGAGAGGGGTGGGGCTGCTGACTGGGAGAGGCAACTGCTCTGTACTGCTCCCTACGTCCGTGTTTTACCGAAATTGTACCGCTCCGTAAAGCGGCGTTTTAAAAAGTAATTAATTTTACTTTTTGAAACCGATACCGATAATTTCCGATATTACATTTTAAGCATTTATCGGTCGATAATATCGCCGATATTATCGGCCGATAAAACTGTCTCTAGTTGTAAGTAAGGGCTCCTGCCTGCCTGCGTGAGTATCAATTTGCTGCTTAACGTAGTTATTGATCTTTTGGTCTTTGTATGAAATGCATAGGAACCTCCTGAAACACTTGCGCTCAAACTAAGGCTGAAACGACGCGTCGACATAGTCGACGTCATCGATTACGTAAATACGTCGACGCCGTTTTTGTGCGTCGACGCGTCGCATACCTTATTTCCTTGAATAGCCTCCGGGGCGCTAATTAATTTAAAACCTCTTCTCACTCCTGTGCTTACCAAAAGGCGTGGGGTAAATTTAGGCCTGCGCTTATACATTTGAGTGATGTAAGGATACCATCATGAAAAGCACATTTAATAAAAAAAACCTTATTATGGTCTTACCTTTACTTATAAATGAGTATTCTGATCAAAAGCATCGATAACTTGTTTATAGAAGTCTTCCTTATCTTTCTTCAGTTTTAAAAGTCTCTCTGTCTCGATGGAGATATTCCTTTAAGTATTACCTCCTGCTTTGATTGAAAGTCCAGTTTAGAAAACTGTTTTATTTTAGATATTTAATCCTCCATGTTAATAGTGCAAGCAAACGATCGCTGCTCACTCTTGTTGCTTGTTGTCTTCTTCTGCAGCACCGGTCTTCTGCAGCACCGGTAGTCGCAAGAAGGATCACTAGCGCCCTCTACCAGCAGGAGGCGGGAGTCATTTAATGACTCATATTTGACACACGCAGCTATGGTATATTAATAAAACATAGCTGCTTACTGTTCTTTTTAGCATATTCAATAGCTTGGACCTTAAATCCTACTGAATAGCTCTTAATCTTCTTCCCCTTATGCGATTTCAAATGATTGAAATCAGCCTCCTCCATTTTGAAAATGATGACTCGTGACGTGACGAGTTTGACCCGGCGGAAGTTCTAGGCATATGCTAATTATTTTGCGAAACGAGTTTGACCTGGCGGAAATTCTAGACATGCGCTAATAAAAATAATATTTTGCGAAACGAGTTTGACCCGGCGTTAATCCTGAGCCGGTGGTAAGGCCAAGCATGCGCTAATTATTTTGCGAAACGAGTTTGACCCGGCAGTAATTCAAGGCAAGCGAATAGTTCAAGGAAATGCGCACTTTTTTGTATTGGATGTTTATCTTTATTTTTGGACATTTTAAAGCAAAATAAGCAATACTTTTACTTTTGAAATGCTTATACTATTGCAGAATATTAAGATTTGCACTGGATGTTTACTTTTATATTTGCACATTAAAAAGCAAATAAGCTACTTTTAATTTTGTTAAATGTTAAAAGTTTTAAATGTTTACATTGTTACAGAATATTTTGTCATATTGTTGTCAATGTTGACTGAGTGACCATACTTTTTTTTTTTGTAAATAAAAGCCATGCCTTTTGAAAAAACTGGCCTACATTTATTTTTTATCTTCATTTTAAATTAAAAAAATAATCGGTAAAAGGAAAAATAATCTATAGATGAATCGAAAAATAATCCATAGATTAATCGATAGAAAAATAATCGTTAGCTGCAGCCTTAGCTCAAACGCCTGGATTTTTGTCTCAGTGTCAGCAGTAAAGTGTAAGTGGAAAGTACCAAGGACCTGTGCAGCTTAATCTTCACAGGGAGGCTAATGGAGTTGCTTCTCCAGATCGCATTCAGTCTTGTCACGGCAGATGAGGTCTTTTTCTAATTTCCCTTGCAGAGTTGCCATCCTTGCATAGTGTGGACCCCAATTACTTGAAGGTTTACACTTCTTCAAGTCCGGCTGTTCAACATGATGTTGGTTGCTGGTTGACAAGGACTTTGCTTTTTTCCAAGCTGATTTGCATTCCATAAGCTCCTGATGCCATCACTAACTTGGTTGTAAGGTCTTGGAGTTCTTTTTCATTGCCTCCTATCAGGTCTAGGTCATCTGCAAATTGCGGATTGCAGCGAGGACGTCCTTCGACAGAATTGGAGGTGTGGTGGTCATTCAGTGTTTCTTGCATGATGTTCTCCAGGTAAATGTTAAAAAGAACTGGAGCGAGGAGCCATCCTTGACATACTACAACTGTAAAAAGTCTCCAAAGTTGTTGTTTAGGAGAATTCCGCTGCTGGAGTCATTGTACAGCACATTGATCACCTGTATGACGTTGCTGTGAAAGTTGTAGTTTTTCATTACTTGCCACAAACCCTCGTAGCAGACGCGGTTTAAAGGCCTTCTTGAAGTCAGTAAAACTGTGATAAAGGTCACGCTGGTGCTGCAGATGTTTCTCGATGTGCACTTTGACATTAAAAATCTCTTCAAACGTACTTGTCCTTGGTTAAAATTCTGCCTGCTCCTCTGCAATGAGTTTTTCTGCCTTTCCTTTAAAAAGGACCCTCAGCAGTAGACCACTGGGATGGCTGATTAGGCCAATAGTCCTAGAGTTCTGACAGATTCTCAAATTGCCCTTTTTAGAGATCGGTATTATTAGAGACTGGGTCCATTCCATTGGGAACTGTTTTGTCTCCCAGATCTTCTGGCAAATGATGGCCGGTGTCATGATGACCTGAGGCTCTTCATGCTTCAGGGGCTTTGCTGGACATTATCCACCCTCGGTGACTTGCCATCTTTAAGTGTATGCACAGCTTCCTCCACCTCTGCATGTACAAACCCCGTTTCCATATGAGTTGGGAAATTGTGTTAGATGTAAATATAAACGGAATACAATGATTTGCAAATGCTTTTCAACCCATATTCAGTTGAATATGCTACAAAGAAAACATATTTGATGTTCAAACTGATAAACTTTTTTTTTTTGGCAAATAATCATTAACTTTAGAATTTGATGCCAGCAACACGTGACAAAGAAGTTGGGAAAGGTGGCAATAAATACTGATAAAGTTGAGGAATGCTCATCAAACACTTATTTGGAACATCCCACAGGTGTGCAGGCTAAGTGGGAACAGGTGGGTGCCATGATTGGGTATAAAAGTAGATTCCAGGAAATGCTCAGTCATTCACAAACAAGGATGGGGCGAGGGTCACCACTTTGTCAACAAATGCGTGAGCAAATTGTTGAACAGTTTAAGAAAAACCTTTCTCAACCAGCTATTGCAAGGAATTTAGGGATTTCACCATCTACGGTCCGTAATATCACCAAAGGGTTCAGAGAATCTGGAGAAATCACTGCACGTAAGCAGCTAAGCCCGTGACCTTCGATCCCTCAGGCGGTACTGCATCAACAAGCGACATCAGTGTGTAAAGGATATCACCACATGGGCTCAGGAACACTTCAGAAACCCACTGTCAGTAACTACAGTTGGTCGCTACATCTGTAAGTGCAAGTTAAAACTCTCCTATGCAAGGCAAAAAAACGTTTATCTACAACACCCAGAAACGCCGTCGGCTTCGCTGGGCCTGAGCTCATCTAAGATGGACTGATACAAAGTGGAAAAGTGTTCTGTGGTCTGACGAGTCCACATTTCAAATTGTTTTTGGAAACTGTGGACGTTGTGTCCTCTGGACCAAAGAGGAAAAGAACCATCCGGATTGTTATAGGCGCAAAGTTGAAAAGGCAGCATGTGTGATGGTATGGGGGTGTATTAGTGCCCAAGACATGGGTAACTTACACATTTGTGAAGACGCCATTAATGCTGAAAGGTACATACAGGTTTTGGAGCAACTTATGTTGCCATCCAAGCAACGTTACCATGGACGCCCCTGCTTATTTCAGCAAGACAATGCCAAGCAACGTGTTACATCAACGCGGCTTCATAGTAAAAGAGTGCGGGTACTAGACTGGCCTGTCTGTAGTCCAGACCTGTCTCCCATTGAAAATGTGTGGCGCATTATGAAGCCTAAAATACCACAACGGCGACCCCCGGACTGTTGAACAACTTAAGCTGTACATCAAGCAAGAATGGGAAAGAATTCCACCAGAGAAGCTTAAAAAATGTGTCTCCTCAGTTCCCAAACGTTTACTGAGTGTTGTTAAAAGGAAAGGCCATGTAACACAGTGGTGAACATGCCCTTTCCCAACTACTTTGTCACGTGTTGCAGCCATGAAAGTTTATGAGTTTGAACATCAAATATGTTGTCTTTGTAGCATATTCAACTGAATATGGGTTGAAAATTATTTGCAAATCATTGTATTCCGTTTATATTTACATCCAACACAATTTCCCAACTGATATGGAAACGGGGTTTGTATTATTGGTGCATCTCCTGGCTCCCTGTTGTCATCGCTTGCATTGTCCAGCAAGGTTGTATCTGGTCTTATCCCGTAGTTGTAGAGTTCACTGCAATACTCTGTCCATATTTCCAATTACAGTTGCCTCTTCTGTTTGCTCTCGATGACTGCAGCCCGAGGTTGCTGAGTTCTCGTCAATGTCTGCAGTATGTCAAAGGCTGCTTTGCTGTTGTTATTATTTTTCTACATACTGTGGATATTTTGGCGACACTCAGAGATGGTTGGTAATTAAAGAAATGTCAAACAATTACTCCTCAGAATGATTGGTGTGCACAATTACCACAACCGTGTGTGTGCAATTACACTAATGAATATAAAAGCTTAGGCAAACTGGTGCAAAAACACATTCAATTATCAGCATTTTAGCCAGGTATTTTAAATTCCCCGTACAAGGCAGCTGAACAGGCCGGACATAAAGCGCAGTTTAAAGCAACAGCCGGTTTTCCTAATGTAATCGGAGCTATCGACTGCACACTCATTGCTCGCCATCATATAACGAATATGTAAATGTCAACAGGAAATATTTTTATTGGATCAATGTACAAATCATATGTGATTTGCAAATATAATGATGCAATATTGTAGCGATGTGGCCTGGGTTCAACACATGATTTTTACATTCTTAGTAAGTAATAGCATGATTGGGAACATACTACAAGCTGGCATTGTGCATGATGGGTGGCTTCTTGGGGAGTATATTTATTAATGTAGTTATCCTAATAGTAATCCTGTGATGCACATTGAGCATAGGTTACCCCCAAATTGTATATCCCGTCTTTACGGCATCATTACGAGCTAGTGGTTAAAGTTAATGATTTTCATTTTTTTGCTGGTTAAACTACATGTCAAGATCTTTCAAACAAGCTCCTGATTGTCTTTGTGCGCAAAGAAAAAACGGTGACATACCAAACAACACTATTTCCATAGCGCATGCACTGCTGCACTAACTTGCAACTATAGTAGAATAGAGCAGGGGTCTTCAACTTTTTTTGCACCAGCAACCTGTTTAATGTAGGGATTCTTTTCATGGACCAACCTTCCACGTCTTGGTAGATAAATACAGCAAAAATAAGTGCATGAAAAATACAACTCACCATAATGCTGAATTAGTCTTTGCGATCAGAAGGTCCCCAGCAAGTTGATGGTATATACCAGGGGTCGACAACCCGCGGCTCCGGAGCCGCATGCGGCTCTTTGATCACTCTGATGCGGCTCAGCTGCATACTTGCCGACCCTCCCGGGATTAATATTCTCCGATTTTCACCCTAATAATAATAATAAGGGTGTGCCATGATGGTGCAGCATTTTGCGCCCTCTACAATCTGTACAAACAGCGTGCCAGCCCAGCCTTTTGTTGTATGCATCTTCTACTTGCACAAGCAAGTGACAGCAGGGCATACTTGCTCAACAGCCACACAGGTTACACTGACGGTGGCCATATAAAACAACTTTAAGACTCTTACTAATAATGCGCCACACTTTGAACCAAAACAAAACAAGAAGGACAAACACATTTCGGGAGAACATCTGCACCTTAACACAAAATAAACACAACAGAAAAAATACCCAGAATCCCATGCAGCCCTGACTCTTCCGGGCTACATTATACACCCCTGCTACCACCAAACCCCGCCCCCACCCCAACCCTGCTTAGGGCTGCATGGGATTCTGGGTATTTGTTCTGTTGTGTTTATGTTGTGTTACGGTGCAGATGTTCTCCCGAAATGTGTTTGTCATTCTTGTTTGGTGTGGGTTCACAGTGTGCCACATTAATGACATGCTGGTGTTAAATATATAAAGTTTTTTATACCGCCAACGTCAGTGTAACCTGTATGGTTTTTGACCAAGTATGCCTTGCTGTCACTTACGTGAGCAAGCAGAAGCCCCATACAACGTGTGGCTGAGCCGACACACTGGTTGTACTGGGCGCTAAATGCTGTACCTTCACGGCACGTTCGAGAGAATAATTGCCCTGAAATTTGTAGTCTCCCGGAAAAATCGGGAAGGTTGACAAGTATGACGCTGTGAAGCGCCATTCATATAAATCTTGCGGGCTACACTAACATTCAATTTTCATATTAAGGTGTGGGCCGCGTGTCTGAGACCCTTGGTTTATACATAGCACAAAGCAAGAAAAAAAACTTTGTATGCAGTGTTATTTCATTTTAATTTTCAAAAGATTTTTGTGGCTCCCATTGTCTTCTTTAATTTGTGAAACTGGTCAAAATGGCTCTTTGAGTGGTAAAGGTTGCCGACCCCTGGTATATACTATATAGGGCTAAACGATTATGGCAAAAATAATAATCAGTATGATTTTGATTGATATTGTAATCGCGATTAATAACGCTATTATTCATTAATTTGAAAACCATAGTATTAATTGTACCACTATAACACAACTTTAAATATAGTTAGAAAAAAAGAAATATAAATTAGTAACAAATAAACCACAACAGGTAAAATAATAATAATAGTAGGGATGTCCGATAATATCGGACTGCCGATATTATCGGCCGATAAATGCTTTAAAATGTAATATCGGAAATTATCGGTATCGATTTCAAAATTATCGGTATCTGTTTTAAAAAGTAAAATGTATGACTTTTTAAAACGCCGCTGTGTACACGGACGTAGGGAGAAGTAAAGAGCGCCAATAAACCTTAAAAGCACTGCCTTTGCGTGCTGGCCCAATCACATAATATCTACGGCTTTTCACACACATAAGTGAATGCAACGCATACTTGGTCAACAGCCATACAGGTCACACTGAGGGTGGCCGTATAAACAACTTTAACACTGCTACAAATATGCGCCACACTGTGAACCCACACCAAACAAGAATGACAAACATCCGCACCGTAACACAACATAAACACAACAGAACAAATACCCAGAACCCCTTGCAGCACTAACTCTTCCGGGACGCTACAATGTGCACCCCCCGCTACCCTCTACCCCCGCCCCTCCCCAACCCCGCCCACCTCAACCTCCTCATGCTCTCTCAGGGAGAGCATGACCCAAATTCCGAGCTGCTGTTTTGAGGCATGTTTAAAAAAATAATGCACTTTGTGACTTCAATAATAAATATGGCAGTGCCATGTTGGCATTTTTTCCATAACTTGAGTTGATTTATTTTGGAAAACCTTGTTACATTGTTTAATGCATCCAGCGGGGTATCACAACAAAATTAGGCATAATAATGTGTTAATTCCACGACTGTATATATCGGTATCGGTTGACATCGGAATCGGTAATTAAGAGTTGGACAATATCGGAATATCGGATATCGGCAAAAAAGCCATTATCGGACATCTCTAAATAATAGTAATAACAATACATTTACATAACAATAGTGATATTAAAAAACAATACAATTCAATATTTTCATTTTAATTGTTATTAATTCTGTTTTTTTTTACCTTTTACACTATTTTACCACTATAGAGTGCTTTTCGGGGACGTCATGACTTGGTTGGTAGAGCGGCCGTGCTAGCAGCATGAGGGTTCCAGGTTCGATCCCTGCTTCCGTCATCTTAGTCCCTGCTGTTGTGTCCTTGGGCAAGACACTTTACCCACCTTCTCCCAGTGCCACCCACACTGGTTTAAATGTAGCTTAAAAATGTAAATAATGGGTTTCACTATGTAAAGCGCCTTGAGTCTTTATAGAGAAAAGCGCTATTTAAATGTAATTCATTTAACAGTTTACTTTTGTGTCAAATACATTTTTAGAAAATGTTTCTGTGCTCTCAGCTTGAAGAGTAAAGAAAGGACTTGACTATGTTAAAAAAAATTATTAAAAAAAGAGAGACCGCGTCTCAAGTTGCAACCACTGTCGTGTTTTTACATTGATCTTACATCGATGATGTCGTTCACCATGACACAAGCAGATGAGATGTGTTGTGGGTGTATGGACTGTGCAATTTCTGAACAAGTTGCAGCAGAGGACGCTATTATTATTTGCAATGATATTCGGCCGTTTGTGTCACGGGACAGGAGAGCTATTATTTAATTGTAAATAAACATAACTGTTTTAAGTTAATGACTTTAATGACATGCTGGTGTTAATCTGTATGGTCGTGTTCAGAGTTCACAAATGTTTGTAAATATACCGTGCCTGAAAAATTATTGACGGAGAATGAGAAGTGTTGTGTGTGTGCAAGAAAAAGATGTGTGTGCACATACTTGCCAACCCTCCCGATTTTCCAGGGAGACTACCGAATTTCAGTGCCCCTCCCGAAAATCTCCCGGGGCAACCATTCTCCCGAATTTCTACCCGATTTCCACCCGGACAACAATATTGGAGGCGTGCCTTAAAGACACTGTCTTTAGCGTCCTCTACAACCTGTCGTCACGTTCGCTTTTCTTCCATTCAAACAGCGTGCCGAACAAGTCACATAATGTAGGCGGTTTTTACACAGACATGAGTGACTGCAAGGCATACTTGATCAACAGCCATACAGGTCACACTGAGGGTGGCCATATAAACAACTTTAACACTGTTACAAATATGCGCCACACTGTGTACCCACGCCAAACAAGAATGACAAACACATTTCGTGAGAACATTCGTACCGTAACACAACATAAACACAACAGAACAAATACCCAGAATCCCTTGCAGCACTAACTCTTCCGCGACGCTACAATATGCACCCCCCGCTACCACCAAACCCCGCCCCCCCTAACCTCGCCCCTCCACCTCAACCAACCCTCGCGACAACAACACAATACGCCGAAAAACGACACATTCAGTAATTATTTTTAGAGCGCACTGAGATATTAAGTACATAATATCAGTTTTCATGCAAATTTTTAATCACTGTTGTTTTATTTCATACAATCATTTGTGCATTTACCAGTTTTTGTTCAGTGACTTTATTCCCTTTTTATATCTTGTTTTGCACGGCAATTTTATGTTGCCGTCGCTTTTTGTTAATCATTCGGACTTTGAGCTTTTGAGTTTGTTGCGTGTGTGCTCCCTTTTGTTCATCTTTTTTGTATTTGTATCTGCTTTTGGGTCCAAATACACCGCCAAACCGGCTTATGACAAGTTACTTTAAAATAATGTAATCAGTCAAGTACTAAGTTACTTTTTGAAAGAGTAATAAGTAATCAAATTACATTTTAAAACTAATTGTGGCAATACAGGTTAAGAGCAACAATAAAATGTAATAAGAGCATCAGACTGTGTCTGTCTATCTCAGGTGTCGGCAACCTTTACAAGTCAAAGAGCCATTTTGACCTGTTTCACAAATTATAGAAAACAATGGGAGCCGCAAAAATATTTTGAAATTTTAAATGAAATAATACTGCATACAAAGTTTTTTTTTTGCTTTGTGCTTGTATAAACTAGGGGTCTCAGACACGGTGCCCACATCTTTATATGGAATTTGATAGCTGGTGCGGCACGCGGATTTTAATCGATTGACGCTTGTCAGCGTCATGCGTACCGTGATGGTACAGCATTTAGTAACCACCACCAATATGTGCCTGATCAGCCACACGTTGTATGGGCTTTCGCTTGCTCACGTAGGTGACAGCAAGACATACTTGGTCAACAACCACACAGGTTACACTGACGGTGGCGGTATAAAAAAAACTTTAACACTCTTACTAATAATGCGCCACACTGTGAACCCACACCAAACAAGAATGACAAACACATTTCGGGAGAACATCTGCACCATAACACAACATAAACACAACAGGACAAATACCCAGAATCCCATGCAGCCCTAACTCTTCCGTTATACATTATACACCCCCGCTACCAAACCCCGCCCACGTCAACCGACGCACAGAGAGGGGGGGGGGGTTGATGTGTGAGAGAGCAGGGTTGGGGTGGGGGAGGGGTTTGGTGGTAGCAGGGGTGTATAATGTAGCCCGGAAGAATCAGGGCTGCATGGGATTCTGGGTGTTTGTTCTGTTGTGTTTATGTTGTGTTAAGGTGCAGATGTTCTCCCGAAATGTGTTTGTCATTCTTGTTTGGTTTTGGTTCAAAGTGTGGCGCATTATTAGTAAGAGTGTTAAAGTTGTTTTATATGGCCACCGTCAGTGTAACCTGTGTGGCTGTTGAACAAGTATGCCTTGCTGTCACGTATGTGTGCAAGTAGAGGATGTATATTGTAGAACAAGTGTTGGGCTGGCACGCTGTTAATACAGATTGTAGAGGGCACCAAATGTTGTACCATCATGGCACGCCCTTATTATAGTTGTAAGGGTGATAATCGGTTAATATATATCCCGGGAGTTTTCTGCGAGAGGCACTGACATTCGGAAGTCTCACGGGAAAATTGGGGGGTCCAGCAAGTAAGCTGCTGAGCCGCATCAGAGTGATCAAAGAGCTGCATGCGGCTCCGGAGCCGCGGGTTGCCGACCCCTGGTCCATCTGAATCGCTGCATTATTCTGTCAATGAATTGTTTTAGCACTCAAATAAGCCACCGATAGCTACCGTATTTTTCGGAGTATAAGTCGCACCTGCCGAAAATGCACAATAAAGAAGGAAAAAAACATATATAAGTCGCATTTTTTGGGGAAATGTATTTGATAAAAGCCAACACCAAGAATAGACATTTGAAAGGCAATTTAAAATAAATAAAGAATAGTGAACAACAAGCTGAATAAGTGTACGTTATATGAGGCATAAATAACCAACTGAGAATGTGCCTGGTATGTTAACGTAACATATTATGGTAAGAGTCATTCAAATAACTATAACATATAGAACATGCTATACGTTTAACAAACAATCTGTCAGTCCTAATCGCTAAATCCCATGAAATCTTATACGTCTAGTCTCTTACGTGAATGAGCTAAATAATATTATTTTATATTTTACACTAATGTGTTAATAATTTCACACATAAGTCGCTCCTGAGTGTAAGTCGCACCCCCGGCCAAACTATGAAAAAAACTGCGACTTATAGTCCGAAAAATACGGTACTTCCTATTTTGGTCTGGTCACTATTATGCGCGTTGGCATAAAACAGGGTTTTCACTGCCCATCCATAATTACCAGTTAGGTTTTCGTCCATTTTACTGTCCTTAACACCGAAATTGTTCTGCGTAATTTTCACTTTCCCTCTGCTGCCACGCCTTGTTTAGACGCTTTATGTTTGTTGAGGGAGGAGGCATATGCCGTGCCGCGTCGGTTAAAAAATGGGATCGCGTACATATTTGAATCGAGATCACGATTTTTTACCGATTAATTGTGCAGCCCTAGTGTGAGAGCTGGAGGTAATTTTCTCTTTTTCTGTTTGTGTTTAATTTAGCTATTCCAGCAGGCTCTGCAACAGTTTGTGATGAAGCAAAGTCCCTGAATGGTAAGGTTTTTGCCTCTGTTCAACCATTTCATACACTCTTAGAATTGTACCTATCCGCCTTAGTCTACGTGAATGTGTTTCTCATTTAGTACAGTAAAACATGTTCCTCACACTCAGTACGTTTCCATGCACTAAATTAGTCCGATTTCTCAAATAGTTCGTTTTTTTGCATTTTCACACCTACATGTGCAGTCAAAGTGTCCATGACTATTAGTCATATGCCATGTGCCTCTCGTACACTGGGGGGTGCTTATTTAATTTTAGCGCTGATAACTGACTTACCTTTCCGTTTGACCTAGGACGTCACATTTGTGGATCCTTACAACTCGTTTTAACTGAATATTGGCACAGGTTACAAATATTACATCTAATGGCTATGTTGATGTTAAAGGGGAACATTATCACCAGACCTATGTAAGCGTCAATATATACCTTGATGTTGCAGAAAAAAGACAATATATTTTTTTAACCGATTTCCGAACTCTAAATGGGTGAATTTTGGCGAATTAAACGCCTTTCTAATATTCGCTCTCGGAGCGATGACGTTGTGACGTCACATCGGGAAGCAATCCGCCATTTTCTCAAACACCGAGTCAAATCAGCTCTGTTATTTTCCGTTTTTTCGACTGTTTTCCGTACCTTGGAGACATCATGCCTCGTCGTGTGTTGTCGGAGGGTGTAACAACACGAACAGGGACGGATTAAAGTTGCACCAGTGGCCCAAAGATGCGAAAGTGGCAAGAAATTGGACGATTGTTCCGCACACTTTACCGACGAAAGCTATGCTACGACAGAGATGGCAAGAATGTGTGGATATCCTGCGACACTCAAAGCAGATGCATTTCCAACGATAAAGTCAAAGAAATCTGCCACCAGACCCCCATTGAATCTGTCGGAGTGTGTGAGCAATTCAGGGACGAAGGACCTCGGTAGCACGGCAAGCAATGGCGGCAGTTTGTTCCCGCAGACGAGCGAGCTAAACCCCCTGGATGTCTTGGCTCACATCGACCCTAGCTTCCCTGGCATGCTGACATCAACTCCAATACTGGACAGATCAGCTTACAGGAAAAGAGCGCGGAGGAGGGTATGTCTACAGAATATATTAATTGATGAAAATTGGGCTGTCTGCACTCTCAAAGTGCATGTTGTTGCCAAATGTATTTCATATGCTGTAAACCTAGTTCATAGTTGTTAGTTTCCTTTAATGCCAAACAAACACATACCAATCGTTGGTTAGAAGGCGATCGCCGAATTCGTCCTCGCTTTCTCCCGTGTCGCTGGCTGTTGTGTCGTTTTCGTCGGTTTCGCTTGCATACGGTTCAAACCGATATGGCTCAATAGCTTCAGTTTCTTCTTCAATTTCGTTTTCGCTACCTGCCTCCACACTACAACCATCCGTTTCAATACATGCGTAATCTGCTGAATCGCTTAAGCCGCTGAAATCCGAGTCTGAATCCGAGCTAATGTCGCTATAGCTTGCTGTTCTATGCGCCATGTTTGTTTGTGTTGGCTTCACTATGTGACGTCACAGGAAAATGGACGGGTGTTTATAACAATGGTTAAAATCAGGCACTTTGAAGCTTTTTTTAGGGATATTGCGTGATGGGTAAAATTTGAAAAAAACTTCGAAAAATATAATAAGCCACTGGGAACTGATTTTTAATGGTTTTAACCATTCTGAAATTGTGATAATGTTCCCCTTTAAATAGCAGACAGTATCAAAAAATTATCTTGGATTGCGCTATGGACATGATGTAATTACCAAGGATGTATCGGGTCGGACGCAAAGACAAGCGGCGGAGTTTTTTCGAATGAATTTCCAGAAGAAAATCTTGGAAACAAAACGTTTTAATGTCTCAAAGTTCATTTAAAAGGCTTTGTCGATTGATGGAAGGAGTTTTAAATCCGAAGGAAAAGACCGTTCGCTCCCTGACTGATATCCAGAGGAAGGTTGCTATTGTTCTGGACTATCTTGCCCGTTGTGTGGAAGTTTAATCAGTTGGCTTGCACAAATGCAACGAGAAGAGTGTATCATCAGAGATGCGCATACATGCTTTCGCACACCTAGGACGTTGGCCTTCATTGGCGACGCCGGGGCAGAGAACAGATATTGCCAATCAGAACAAATTAAAAAGGATTTCAAAGTCGTCTTCAGTCTGCTGGAATAAATATTTTTATATGTGTACCATTCGCCACTAAGACTAGAACACTCTCAGTGGTGACAGCAGGAGTGTTTATGGCACAGAGTTTCTCTTTTTATGTCAACGTCTTGCCCACCTTCACATGAAGCACAATTCTCTTGTTGTTTTGACTTTTTCTTTGTTTTACTTGCTCCTGAATCATATCGCCGCGACACCATCCAACTACCCATCGACACATCTGAATGTTGTGTGCTTTCCAACGTTGCCATGCGGCACAGTGTCACAATCAATTAACTTGTGGGTGTTCTAAAGGGAAACTGACATCAGCTTGAATGGCCATTTTGCGTTTAGACTTGTCTGCAGTCAATAATACATCCATCCATCCATCCATTTTCTACCGCTTGTCCCTTCCGGGGGGTGCTGGAGCCTGTCTCAGCTGAATTCGGGCGGTAGGCGGGGTACTCCCTGGACAAGTCGCCACCTCATCGCAGGGCCAACACAGATAGACAGACAACATTCACACTCACATTCACACACAAGGGCCTATTTATTGTTGCCAATCAACCTATCCCCAGGTGCATGTTTTTGGAGGTGGGAGGAAGCTGGAGTACCCGGAGGGAACCTAGGCAGTCATGGGGAGAACATGCAAACTCCATACAGAAACGGGGTTTGTATATCATTACAGACACACTTGCTCCACACAGAAGACACACAGGCTTGCCTTTACCTCCATGAAAATGTACTCTGCCTCCCACCTGGTTTGAAACCCCCTGTCCTCACCGTCCACCTTCTGTTTAGCCATTATTGGGGAGGGGGGTTGCTGAAAGTTGACATCTGCCCTGAATGGTGAGGCCCAATTGAGTGAGTTTGCGGGATACCATTACATGCTACATTGTGGGGAATGGAGTATTGGTGCAGGCAAAACAGCAGCAGGCGGCAGTGGCCTGCGGGCCGGTTCTAATACTAATCAAATATCATCCCGGGGGGACCATACATAATTCATTCGCGGGCCTTGACTTTGACACCTAGGGACTAGAGCTTAGCCTGTAATGTGCATTTGAAAAGTGCCACAAATGTCAGTTTTCTTGCTTCAAATGACTCTTCTGTGTTGTGTTTCCAGCTGAAACAGCCTACCAAGCATTAGAAGACGGCGACATGGTAGAATACTGCACGACAACCGTAGGCGATTCAGCGCCTCCTGTGGTGGCAACTGTCGAAGCTCCAGTAGAAGTGTTGGAGTCATCTACAGCGTCCTCGCCGCTACCGCCTCAGAGTCAGGCGAAGCCTCAGGAATTGAAGAGCCGCATTGCCCTCAACTCAGCCCGACTATTGCAGGAGCAGAGGGTCACCAACGTCCACATCCGACAGATAGCCCAGCACCTCGAGGGTCAGAACCAGCTTCTCCAGATGATGCGCCACTCCCAGGAGGCCCAGGTTTTTGCACAGGAGCGACAAGCTCAGGCCTTGGAAGGTACCCAAGCTGCACTGCTCGCTCTGGTGCAGATGCTCAGGCCTGCTCTAAAAGATTTGCGCAAATTTATGCAGAGCGGGACTGAAGTCACAAACTCGGGCAGCGCGGCAGCAGCGGTCACAACTGATGCGGCTTTAATAGATGAGCAGAACAGGCCCGCGACATCGCCACCTGCTGCACAAACTGAGGCAACACAATAGACTCTCCCTCTCTGAGGAATTCCTGCACATAGACTTCAACAAAGCCTTGAAAAACATTTCAGAGTTGCCTTAGGAAGCATGTACAAAAATGGAGCTTTTTTCCAAATTGGAAAACAGTCAGTTGTTGACTTTAGTTTGAACTTTTATAGTTTTTGAGAGTAACTTTAGGTGGAAAACCGAAATGTTGTTTTCATCCAGAATATTAAAGCCAGTCTTGTTTTTAGATGTTTGACCTTGACCAATGAAACCAAAAAATAACTCAACCAGTGTTTTTCCTAAACATTACATACTCACTACGATTAACGCAGGTAATCTCTACTTTGATTGATTGATTGATTGAGACTTTTATTAGTAGGTTGCACAGTGAAGTACATATTCCTATTATTGACCACTAAATGGTAACACTCGAATAAGATTTTCAACTTGTTTAAGTCGGGGTCCACTTAAATTGATTCATGATACAGATATATACAATCATATATCAATCAATCAATCAATCAATGTTTATTTATATAGCCCTAAATCACAAGTGTCTCAAAGGGCTGCACAAGCCACAACGACATCCTCGGTACAGAGCCCACATAAGGGCAAGGAAAAACTCACCTCAGTGGGATATACTATCATCATAATACAGTCATCACACAAGATAATCATCAGGGTGTATACATTTAATTATTTACATTATTTACAATTTGGGTTGTGGAGGGGGGGGTTAGGTTTGGTTGTTATCATCAGTCATCAACAATTGAGAACAGAGAAATGGATATTGAAACAGTGTAGGTCTGACTTGGTAGGATATGTACAGCAAGAAGTGGACATAGAGAGAGAGAGAGAAATCAGAAGGCATAAGAAAAGTATCTGCATTTGATTGTTTACATTTGATTATTAACAATCCGGGGAGGGTGTTAGTTTAGGGTTGAAGTTGCCTGGAGGCGTTCTTTTAGTGCGGTTTTGAAGGAGGATAGAGATGCCCTTTCTTTTATACCTGTTGGGAGCGCATTTCACATTGATGTGCCATAGAAAGAGAAGGAGTTAAGACCTTTGTTAGATCGGAATCTGGGTTTAACGTGGTTAGTGGAGCTCCTCCTGGTTTTGTGGTTATGGCGGTCAGTTTGACATGTACTTCGGTATCAGGGAGGTGTAGCGGATTTTATAGACTAGGCTCAGTGCAAGTTGTTTTACTCTGTCCTCCACCCTGAGCCAGCCCACTTTGGAGAAGTGGGTAGGAGTGAGGTGTGATCTGGGGTGGAGGTCTAGAAGTAATCTGACTAGCTTGTTCTGGGATGTTTGGAGTTAAGATTTGAGGGTTTTGGAGGTGCTAGGGTACCAGGAGGTGCATGCGTAATCGAAAAAGGGTTGAACGAGAGTTCCCGCTAGAATCCTCATGGTGCTTTTCTTGACCAGAGAGGAGATTCTATAGAGAAATCTCGTTCGTTGGTTGACCTTTTTGATTACCTTGGTTGCCATTTTATCACAGGAAAGATTAGCCTCTAGAATGGAACCTAGGTAGGTGACCTCATCTTTCCTGGTGATAACAATGTCACCCACTTTTATAGTGAAGTCACTGACTTTTTTAAGGTTGATGTGGGACCCAAACAGGATGGATTCCGTTTTACCCAAGTGTATGGATAGCTTGTTGTCAGCGAGCCAGGTGCAAGTTCTACAGAGTTCAGCACTGAGGATTTTCTCCACCTGTGACTTGTACTGATTAGGAATATAATTTAATTTAGGAGTTACTGTGCTTATTAGGGATGGGCCGGATAATTAATCAATTGCTCATTGAGCTGAGCGTCTATTAATCATTCTTTGATGCCATTTCACCAAACTGGATTGCACTATTTAGTTGTAAATATCAGAGGCACGGTTGATTCCGTCTCAACTTGTTTGCTGTCCAAAGGAGTATTACATAGTGTCAGATATTGGCAGGTGATCAAACACTAGAATCAGAAAAGGTGTACAGAATATTCAGAGTGATACTACTGGTCCATTAAAAATATTGATTGAACAAATTAAAATAGATGCATTGATCACTCAGCTTTCCCATAGTCAATCCAGAAGGGTTAGTCTAATGCCCACCCCTAGTGTGTATCGCTTTTACCGTGTACATTGTTTTTTCCTTTATATTTAAGTATCGTATTTTTCGGAGTATAAGTCGCTCCGAAGTATAAGTCGCACCGGCCGAAAATGCATAATAAAGAAGGAAAATAACATATATAAGTCGCATTTTTTGGGGAAATTTATTTGATAAAACCCAACACCAAGAATAAACATTTGAAAGGCAATTTAAAATAAATAAAGAATAGTGAACAACAGGCTGAATAAGTGTACGTTATATGAGGCATAAATAACCAACTGAGAACGTGCCTGGTATGTTAACGTAACATATTATGGTAAGAGTCATTCAAATAACTACCGGTATAACATATAGAACATGCTATACGTTTACCAAACAATCTGTCACTCCTAATCGCTAAATCCCATGAAATCTTATACGTCTAGTCTCTTACGTGAATGAGATAAATAATATTATTTGATATTTTACGGTAATGTGTTAATAATTTCACACATAAGTCGCTCCTGAGTATAAGTCAAACTATGAAAAAAACTGCGACTTATAGTCCGAAAAATACGGTAGATGAATAATGTCATGAACTTGTCTTTAAAATATGAGATTAAATGGTACATCAGTCAAAAATACAATAGAGGCCAAAAGTTTGGACATACCTTCTCATTCAATGCGTTTTCTTTATTTTCATGACTATTTACATTGTAGATTGTCACTGAATACATCAAAACTATGAATTAACACATGCAGGTTTATGTACTTAACAAAAAAAGGTGAAATAACTGAAAACATGTTTTATATTCTAGTTTATTCAAAATAGCCACCCTTTGCTCTGATTATTGCGTTGCACACTCTTGGCATTCTCTCGATGAGCTTCAAGAGGTAGTCATCTGAAATTGTTTTCACTTCGTAGGTGCGCTTGAAGCTCATCGAGAGAATGCCAAGAGTGTGCAAAGCAGTAATCAGAGCAAAGGGTGGCTATTTTGAAGAAACTAGAATATTATATTATTCATATGTTCAAATATCTTGAAGAAACTAGATTGTCACTGAAGGCATCAAAACTAGGAATTAACACATGCAGGGTTATGTACTTAACAAAAAAAGGTGAAATAACTGAAAACATGTTTTATATTCTAGTTTCTTCAAAATAGCCACCCTTTGCTCTGATTATTGCTTTGCACATTCTCTCGATGAGCTTCAAACGGTAGTCACCTGAAATGTTTTTCACATCACAGGTGTGCATGAAGCTTATCGAGTGTGCAAAGCAGTAATCAGAGCAAAGGGTGGCTATTTTGAAGAAATTAGAATATAAAACATGTTTTCAGTTATTTTACCTTTTTTTTTTGTTAAGTACATAACTCCACATGTGTTCATTCATAGTTTTGATGCCTTCAGTGACAATCTACAATGTAAATAGTCATGAAAGCAAAGAAAACGCATTGAATGAGGAGAAGGTATGTCCAAACTTTTGGCCTCTACTGTATATCACAAAAACATGATACTTTTGAAAACTGCCAGTGACATATGAATGATCCTTTTTTTAAGATAAAAATGTTATCTACTCTTGTTTTAGTATCATAATTTCTGATCATAATCATGCATTGCAGTTAGTAATGCAGTGGAACTGGTTTAAGTTGACCCTGTTTATGTCCACAAACCCTTTTAGTCAGCCAACTCTGCAAGTCCTGGTCCACTGTGTTTACTTTAAAAAATGGTCCACTTAAACCAAGGGTCTGAACTTTTATCACTAGGAGAGCTCTTTAGAGGAAACAAAAGTGAGATGAGCTATTTGTGTTTTTAAGATATGAATGTGAGTAACAACATTTACATTGTAAAGCAGATCTCCAATCAAACAGTGTGGTCATTGGTTTATAATATAAAGAAATACTCTATACTCTCGGCAGGGTCCTTGAGGGTGCATAGGAGTTTGCCCAACCAGTCTACATGTGCTTTGTGGACTTGGAGAAGGCATTCGACCGTGTCCCTTGGTAAGTCCTGTGGGGTGTGCTCAGAGAGTATGGGGTATCGGACTGTCTGATTGTGGCAGTCCGCTCCCTGTATGATCAGTGTCAGAGCTTGGTCCGCATTGCCGACAGTAAGTCGGACACGTTTCCAGTGAGGGTTGGACTCCGCCAAAGCTGCCCTTTGTCACCGATTCTGTTCATAACTATTATGGACAGAATTTCTAGGCGCAGTCAAGGCGTTGAGGGGATCCGGTTTGGTGGCTGCAGGATTAGGTCTCTGCTTTTTGCAGATGATGTGGTCCTGATGGCTTCATCTGGCCAGGATCTTCAGCTCTCACTGGATCGGTTCGCAGCTGAGTGTGAAGTGACTGGGATGAGAATCAGCACCTCCAAGTCCGAGTCCATGTTTCTCGCCCGGAAAAGGGTGGAGTGCCATCTCCGGGTTGGGGAGGAGATCTTGCCCCAAGTGGAGGAGTTCAAGTACCTCGGAGTCTTGTTCACGAGTGAGGGAAGAGTGGATCGTGAGATCGACAGGCGGATCTTCAGTAATGCGGACGCTGTATCGATCCGTTGTGGTGAAGAAGGAGCTGAGCCGGAAGGCAAAGCTCTCAATTTACCGGCCGATCTACGTTCCCATCCTCACCTATGGTCATGAGCTTTGGGTTATGACCGAAAGTACAAGATCACGGGTACAAGCGGCCGAAATGAGTTTCCTCCGCCGGGTGGCGGGGCTCTCCCTTAGAGATAGGATGAGAAGCTCTGTCATCCGGGAGGAGCTCAAAGTAAAGCCGCTGCTCCTCCACATCGAGAGAAGCCAGATGAGGTGGTTCGGGCATCTGGTCAGGATCCCACCCGAACGCCTTCCTAGGGAGGTGTTTAGGGCACGTCCAACCGGTAGGAGGCCACGGGGAAGACCCAGGACACGTTGGGAAGACTATGTCTCCCGGCTGGCCTGGGAACGCCTCGGGATCCCCCGGGAGGAGCTGGACGAAGTGGCTGGGGACAGGGAAGTCTGGGCTTCCCTGCTCAGGCTGCTGCCCCCGCGACCCGACCTCGGATAAGCGGAAGAAGATGGATGGATGGATGGATGGATGGATGGAGAAATACAATAAGAGGAGGTATACGGCACCTTCCAATAAGAAGAATGTGTGGTCAATCAGATAGTTTAAAAACGTATCAACCAAGGTACCAGTACTCCTTCGCTTAGTTGAAGTTCCATAGACAAGTGAAAGTGCGGGTAACCAATCAGGTGTTAGGATCCCCATGTGCTAACGACTATTAAACTGATAAAAAAAAGACTGAAAAACATTGTTCAGAGGCATCAAAAACTGCTTGCAAGCTCACACCTAAATGCATAAACTATATCTTAACCAACATTGTAACAACATTTTTAAGTCAGAAAAGAGGAAAATCATTGTTCCCCTTTAACATACATGATTTAGTATGTGGCTGCAAACTCCATCAGAGATTCCTCTACCTCCTTAATGTGAGTGGCCAAATCACTAAGCCACTGTGCAGCTTATGTCATTTACATTACATCAAAATATTGCCAAGACCACTCAAAAAGACCCAGCAGGTTATTTTGTATTGATGAGTCAAAGAACAATTTGTGTGTCACATGACTAGTTTTGTTTACACCACCATGTTGGCAGGAGCTATAACGAATGGATGAATACTGCATATTTGAACCACATAAAATATACAGTATTAGTACAACTGAGCTCATAACTCAAAATATTTGTGTCTCAAATCAACGTTGCCCAAAAAAATGAATTTATATCAATTTAATTGGTGTTTTACAACTACAGTGGTACCTCAACTTACAAGTATCCCAATTGAAGAGTTTTGAGACACTCAGTCTCTCAGCTTTTTGTTATGCTTTAAGTTGCCGGCATACATTAGAGTTACGAGCCTCTAAAACAGGGGTCCCCAAACTTTTTGACATGGGGGCCGCATTGGGTTAAAAAATTTGGCGGGGGCTGGTCTGTGTGTATATATATTTATACATACACAGACATATACCTGTGTGTGTGTGTGTATCATACTTGCCAACCCTCCCGAATTTTCCGGGAGACTCCCGAAATACAGCGCCTCACCCGAAAACCTCCCGGGACAAATATTCTCCCGAAAATCTCCCGATTTTCAGCCATAGCTGGAGGCCACGCCCCCTCCAGCTCCATGCGGACCTGAGTGAGAACAGCCTTTTTTCACGACGGGAGGACAACAGGGTGACAAGAACTAAATCATCCAGACTAGAGATAAATTGTATTATTATGTTTATCTTACCTAAAAATAAATATATTTATTAATTAAAAAAAAAACTAAATACATTTTTACTCTATTTTGCTAAAAACATCAAAATTAATTGTATTTTTATTTGTATTTTTTCTGACTCCTTATTACATCCAGCCATAGAATTATACCTGTACATTAAAATAAACATATTTGAAATAATGAATTTGAAATTATCATAATAATTCATTTAAAATGACCATATTTAATTATTAAAATAATTGCTTGTTTATCAACAACTTTAGCATTTTATTCATTACATTTTGAAGCTCTCAGAAGCCAAGTTATGTTATATTCATGTTATATTTATGCAAGTTTGAAGTATCAATTATCTAAACACAGTTTTATTTGCATATTTTCAGGATTATATATATATATATATATATATATATATATATATATATATATATATATATATATATATATGTATGTATGAAATACTTGACTTGGTGAATTCTAGCTGTAAATATACTCCTCCCCTCTTAACCACGCCCCCACCCACCCACCCACCAACCTCCCGAAATCGGAGGTCTCAAGGTTGGCAAGTATGGTGTATATATATATATATATATATATATATACATTAGGTCAGGAAAAAATACAGAGGGTATTTCATCCCTACAAGCCCTGCTCTTCGGGGGATTTTAAATAAGAGGAGGTATTTTAAATACAATCCCCTGAAGAGCAGGGAAACCTGCGAAACAGGCTTGTTGGGACGAAATAGCCTCTGTATTTTCTCCTGACCTAGCGTATACCGCTCTACAGTGTTGGGACTAACGCGTTACAAAGTAATGCGTTACTGTAACGCCGTTAGTTTCGGCGGTAACTAGTTATCTAACGCGTTATTTTTTATATTCAGTAACTCTAAAAAAAACCTACTCAGTGGCCTAGTGGTTAGAGTGTCCGCCCTGAGATCGGTAGGTTGTGAGTTCAAATCCCGGCCGAGTCATACAAAAGACTATAAAAATGGGACCCATTACCTCCCTGCTTGGCACTCAGCATCAAGGGTTGGAATTGGGGGTTAAATCACCAAAATGATTCCCGGGCGCGGCCACCGCTGCTGCCCACTGCTCCCCTCACCTCCCAGGGGGTGATCAAGGGTGATGGGTCAAATGCAGAGAATAATCTCGCCACACCTAGTGTGTGTGTGACAATCATTGGTACTTTAACTTTAACTTTACTTTAACTCAGTTACCGTTTCTACATGATGCGTTACTGCGTTATTTTACGTTACTTTTTATGTAGTATCGGCTAGAAACAGAAGATCTGAGTGTGTTTTATTGGAGCGCTGCAGTGTCGTCCTTCTGAATCTTCCTCTGTCACAAGCCGGAGAGAAGAAAAGAGTGTGTGTGTGTGTGTGTGTGTGTGTGTGTGTGTGTGTGTGTGTGTGTGTGTGTGTGTGTGTGTGTGTGTGTGTGTGTGTGTGTGTCTGTCTGGGTGTGGGTGTGGGGAGGGGAGGCACACACGTGATCCGCGGTTTGATATATGAAACAAAAAAAAAAAGTTGTTGGCACGTTCAGTCCACACACAGCGTGGTCATGGCGAGCGGAGTAACAGAGGTGCTTGAACGCCCCGCGCCATTTAATCGGTGTGTTTATAGGTGCAGACTCTCTTGTGCAAAACAAGGGTTTTAAACACATGCTGAACGTGCTTGAGCCACGTTACGCCATCCCGTCGCGCACCCACTTCAGCGATAAGATTGTGCCAGATCTTTATGAGCAGGAGAAGAAAAAAGATGAATATCCCCAGCATCATCTGTTGCGCTCATGACAGACGGGTGGACGTCCAGGGGAACTATGTGACGATAAGCGCTCACTTCATCACAGCAGACTGGGAGATGAGAAGACACGCCCCCTCTGCCTCTACAAGAGTCACCTTGCGCAGGTACTGACATAAGCAGTGGAGGAATGGAAGATAAAGATAACCCAGTCACACGTGATAATACCAAAAATCAAATAAATGCAGTGAATGAGTCAGGACTGGGACCACAGGTAGGGTGCTTTGCACATGTAGTGAATTTGGCATCACAGAAGGGAATCTCAGTCAATAGGATGGAGCGCCTCCTTGGGAGGATCAGGAAGGAGGTTTCCTACTTCCACCCAAGCACAACAGCTGCTCATGTGCTTAAAGGCCTGCTGAAATGCGATTTTCTTATTTAAACGGGGATAGCAGGTCCATTCTATGTGTCATACTTGATCATTTCGCGATATTGCCATATTTTTGATGAAAGGATTTAGTAGAGAACATCGACGATAAAGTTCACAACTTTTGGTCGCTGATAAAAAAGCCTTGCCTGTACTGGAAGTAGCAGACGAGTAGCGTGACGTCACAGGTTGTGGAGCTCCTCACATCTGCACATTGTTTACAATCATGGCCACCAGCAGCGAGAGCGATTCGGACCGAGAAAGCGACGATTTCCCCATTATTTTGAGCGAAGATGAAAGATTTGTGGATGAGGAAAGTGAGAGTGAAGGACTAGAGGGCAGTGGAAGCGATTCAGATAGGAAAGATGCTGTGAGAGGCGGGTGGGACCTGATATTCAGCTGGAAATGACTAAAACAGTACATAAACACAAGACATATATACTGTATACTCTATTAGCCACAACAAAACCAGGTTTATATTTAATATGCCACAAATTAATCCCGCATAACAAACACCTCCCCCTCCCGTCCATATAACCCGCCAATACAACTCAAACACCTGCACAACACACTCAATCCCACAGCCCAAAGTACCGTTCACCTCCCCAAAGTTCATACAGCACATATATTTCCCCAAAGTCCCCAAAGTTACGTACGTGACATGCACATAGCGGCACGCACGTACGGGCAAGCGATCAAATGTTTGGAAGCCGCAGCTGCTTGCGTACTCACGGTACCGCGTCTGCGCATCCAACTCAAAGTCCTCCTGGTAAGAGTCTCTGTTGTCCCAGTTCTCCACAGGCCAATGGTAAAGCTTGACTCTCATCTTCCGGGAATGTAAACAATGAAACACCGGCTGTGTTTGTGTTGCTACAGCCGCCCGCAATACACCGCTTCCCACCTACAGCTTTCGTCTTTGCTGTCTCTATTGTTCATTGAACAAATTGCGAAAGATTCACCAACACAGATGTCCAGAATACTGTGGAATTTTGCGATGAAAACAGACGACTTAATAGCTGGCCACCATGCTGTCCCAAAATGTCCTCTACAATCCGTGATGTCACGCGCAGGCGTCATCATACCGAGACGTTTTCAGCAGGATATTTTGCGCAAAATTTAAAATTGCACTTTAGTAAGCTAACCCGGCCGTATTGGCATGTGTTGCAATGTTAAGATTTCATCATTGATATATAAACTATCAGACTGCGTGGTCGGTAGTAGTGGGTTTCAGTAGGCCTTTAAGTAAGACAAAACAAGAAATGCTAAAGCAGCCTACTCATAAGCTCATACATGATGTCCCAACGAGGTGGAACTCCACTTATGATATGTTGGAGCAGCAGGCAGCTACATACTCTGCATTGACCCACAAGACCCTGAAGACAAATGTCAAAGACATCATCACCTGATCATGAGCTGTGGGTTATGACCGAGAGGACAAGATCACGGGTACAAGCAGCCGAAATGAGTTTCCTCCCCCGGGTGGCAGGGCTCTCCCTTAGAGACAGGGTGAGAAGCTCTGTCATCCGGGAGGAGCTCAAAGTAAAGCCGCTGCTCCTCCAGACCGAGAGGAGCCAAATGAGGTGCTTCGGGCATCTGGTCAGGATGCCACCTGAACGCCTCCCTAGGGAGGTGTTTAGGGCACGTCCGACCGGTAGGAGGCCACGGGGAAGACCCAGGACACGTTGGGAAGACTATGTCTCCCGGCTGGCCTGGGAACGCCTCGGGATCCCCCGGGAAGAGCTGGACGAAGTGGCTGGGGAGAGGGAAGTCTGGGCTTCCCTGCTTAGGCTGCTGCCCCCGCGACCCAACCTCGGATAAGTGGAAGAAGATGGATGGATGGATGGTTTGAATGACAACATCTTAAAATGGTTTATGTATGGCATTTAGTGATAAGTTAAGAACTGCAGTAGCATGCAGAACATGTTTTTTTGTTAACATTTTAATACATTTAACAGGACAGATGAAGTGCCTTTTTGACAAACATTATTTTCATTTTGCCGTCACCATAAAATGATGTGTTGGGCCAGATGTGCCTTCAGTTTTGACACTGGCGCTTTAAAATGTAGCATTTACCGTATTCTTCGGACTATAAGGTGCACTTAAAGGCCTACTGAAACCCACTACTACCGACCACGCAGTCTGATAGTTTATATATCAATGATGAAATCTTAACATTGCAACACATGCCAATACGGCCGGGTTAACTTATAAAGTGCAATTTTATATTTCCTGCGAAACTTCCGGTTGAAAACGTCTAGGTATGATGACGTATGCGCGTGACGTCGATGGTTGAAACGGAAGTATTGGGACGCCATTGTATCCAATACAAAAAGCTCAGTTTTCATCGCAAAATTCCACAGTATTCTGGACATCTGTGTTGGTGAATCTTTTGCAATTTGTTTAATGAACAATGGAGACTGCAAAGAAGAAAGCTGTAGGTGCGATCGGTGTATTAGCGTCTGGCTACAGCAACACAACCAGGAGGACTTTGACTTGGATAGCAGACGCGCTATCCGACGCTAGCCGCCGACCGCATCGATGATCGGGTGAAGTCCTTCGTCGCTCCGTCGATCGCTGGAACGCAGGTGAGCTTCGGTGTTGATGAGCAGATGAGGGTTGGCGTAGGTGGAGAGCTAATGTTTTTATCATAGCTCTGTCGAGGTCCGTAGCTAAGTTTGATTCAATGGCGTCGTTAGCAACAGCATTGTTAAGCTTCGCCAGGCTGGAAAGCATTAACCGTGTAGTTACAGGTCCATGGTTTAATAGTATTGTTGATTTTCTGTCTATCCTTTGAGTCAGGGGTTTATTTCTTTTGTTTCTATCTGCAGTTAAGCCCGATGCTATCACGTTAGCTCCGTAGCTAAAGTGCTTCACCGATGTATTGTCGTGGAGATAAAAGTCACTGTGAATGTCCATTTCGCACTTCTCGACTCTCATTTTCAAGAGGATATAGTATCCGAGGTGGTTTAAAATACAAATCCGTGATCCACAAAAGAAAAAGGAGAGAGTGTGGAATCCAATGAGCCCTTGTACCTAAGTTACGGTCAGAGCGAAAAAAGATGCGTCCTGCACTGCACTCTAGTCCTTCACTCTCATGTTCCTCATCCACGAATCTTTCATCCAGGCTCAAATTAATGGGGTAATCGTCGCTTTCTCGGTCCCAATCGCTCTCGCTGCTGGTGTAAACAATGGGGAAATGTGACAAGACTTTCAACTTGCGACGTCACGCTACTTCCAGTACAGGCAAGGGTTGTTTTTTTATCAGCGACCAAAAGTTGCGAACTTTATCGTCGTTGTTCTATACTAAATCCTTTCAGCAAAAATATGGCAATATCGCGAAATGATCAAGTATGACACATAGAATGGATCTGCTATCCACGTTTAAATAAAAAAAAATCATTTCAGTAGGCCTTTAAAATCCTTTCATTTTCTCAAAACTCGACAGTGGGCCTTATTACCCGGTGCGCCTAATGTAGAGAATAATTTCCGTTGTGTTTACTGACCTCGAAGCTATTTTAGTTGGTACATGGTGAAATGATAAGTGTGACCAGTGGATGGCAGTCACACATAAGAGATACGTGTAGACTGCAATATGATGGTGGCCACACATAAGAGATGCGTGTAGACTGCAATATGACTCAAGTAAACAACACCAAAATGTTATGTGTTCCATTGAAAACACGGCACTCAAAAATCTATCAAAATGTTTTAGTATCACTTTGGTAAGCTATGAAGCCGCACCGCTTGATGGATTGTACTGTGCTTCAACATACAAGTATTATTATGGTGTGTGTATAAGGTAAGACATATTATCTGGCGTTTTGTTTTGCAATATTATGCAAAAGCAACTTTTCTTACCTTCTGGTACCTGCTGATCTGTATTTGGGATCTGCATAGGTCTTGAAAATTTGCACGCGTCAGCCTTTGTAGTCCGTGCCGACACCGTAGTCGATAAGCTTCTTCTTTTTCTCTATCTTCTTGTTATGGGACATTCATCCTCCGCTGTTGCCATTTCTAATATAAAGTAGTGTACAGTTCTTACTTATATCTGTCAGTAAACTTGCCATGAAGGCGCTAAAACATACCGGTGTAGTGAGTTTACTTTAGTTATTAGAGAGTTCCGGTCGGACGATTTTTCACAGGGCACATTTACGGTGTTGTTGTTTCCGGATGAGGAGATGCTGCTCCGTTATTGATTGAAGTAAAGTCTGAATGTCATTAAAACAGTTAGCTCCGTCTTTTGACACTTCTTCCACTCCCGTCCTTGCACGCTACACCGCTACAACAAAGATGACAAAGAAAAGACATTGTCGAAGGTGAGCCACGTAAATAAGACCGCCCACAAAACGGCGCATCCTGAAGATGATCTGTAAAACATAATCTATGCAACATTTTGACCAAAGAACCACCATTACATGTTATGTAGACCACAAGGAAGTGTTTTACATTTAGAAAAAAAATTACAATAAAATGACTCCTTTAATGCGCCCTATAATCCGGTGCGCCTTTTGTATGAAAATAGATCTGACTAGACCCGCTCATCGGCAGTGCGCCTTATAATCCGGTGCGCCCTATGGTCCGTAAAATACGGTACTTTAGAAATAGTGTTTTTAACTGAAGTGGGTACATCAGTTTTCCAGCAGGGAATAATCCATGTATAAATGATTAACTTTGATGTATATTAAACATATTTACAAGGACGAGGAGCACAGCCGACGGGAGTCTCTGCAAGGTCACTTCGGCATCGGATCATTTGGTCACGAGGGGAAGGCAGCTTTAGCGGCGTGACCCTAAGATGCAGCAGGCAGGAGGCAGATGATGAGTAAAATAATATAATTTAATACAAACAAAAGAAAACACACTCACGACGGAGTGGGAGTGGAAAAGTGTCAGGTTCAAACTCTGATGACATCTATTAAAACGGACGAGAAGCAAGGAATCATGCAGAGACAGAGTTAAATTTTGCTCAATTGAGGAGACACGTTATTTGGGCTGTATTCTAGTTACAGATCCAAACTACATTCTAAAAGTCCAGCCCGCGTGCTTCCTCTATTTATTTGGGAGGTCCCTGTTTACATCACTGAAGCTGTCGCTGAGGGAAGGGGGTAACCTCGACAACTCCAGTTAGACACAATATGTGATTATACAAAAATGCAAATGTGTTGACGCTGGTGATATTGCCTTGTCTCTGCTCTGTCTGCGTCACGGCGGTGTACGGCATTGGCAGTCAGCATGCCAAAGAAAAATACCAGTTCCGCACAACTGACAATAATTATAGCAACGGCCCTTAAGCATAGAAGTTGTGTGATAATAGATACATAATTATTCTAACAAAAAGAACAAAAGAAGGCGAGTGCAAACATGACTGCAGAAGACAGGTAACTTGGTTTAGTTAAGGGAAAAACGTGTAAGTATAGCAGAGCAGAGCAACAGGCAGAAAGCATAGCAATGACCAATGATCCACTGAAGTAGGAGACTGACTGGCAACTAGGTAAAGGTGTGTCCTGGTTGCCAATCAAGGACAGTTGTGGGCGCTACTACTCAGTGGCCAGACAGGGGAAAGGAAATTACAAAATAAGAGTACTGGACAGGAACTTAAACACCACCCAAACGGTAAAAAAACAACACAAGTCCAGCACAGTCACAAGAGTGTGACAATATCTAAATGTTAAGTCTAAATCTAAATGTAAAATATATATCTAAATCTGAATATATTGTTAAATATCAATCTAAACCTAACAACTAACAAGACATCATGGTGAAACCAGAAGTCGAGTTTCTTAACATGGAGATATTCTCAATACTTTTCTTTTGTCGAGCACAAAGAAAAAAACATTTTAGTTAAATGTAAGTTGTGTCTTTGATCAAAGATCCTATGTACTTAAAGTTAAAGTTAAAGTTAAAGTGCCATTATGTTGCAGCTATTTAAAATAGTTTTGTCAATTTGTTCTGGCCTGAAATAGATTGGCCCTTTGAAACATATCTTTGTCTTTGTGTGTTGTGTGTAGACCACATTGCTTTCTGAGTTCAGTGATGCAAATGTATGTCAAGTTGATCAACACATTGTATTATTCTCCAGTGCAATAACAGTACTGAAATGAAGGCTAAAAGGGCATTAATGGGAGCCTTGAAAAAAAAGAAAAAAAAAGAAGTAACTAAATAGTTACTTTTCACAGTAATGCATTACTTTTTGATGTAAGTAACTGAGTTAGTAACTGAGTTACTTTTGAAATAAAGTAATTAGTAACTGTAACTGGTTACTGGTTTTCAGTAACTAACCCAACACTGGTCCCCGTTCACTTACAGTGCACAGACGCCTGCATTGTTGATTCTGAAGGCTTCTGACAGATTTGGTACAGCATGGCAACATAAGATAGATGAATTCTGATTGGATACAAACTAAAACTAAAAACAACAGCACTGGAAGGAGCATTATTATGACATGAAGAGAATATAAATAATTTTAGATATTTAGGGAACGTAAATAAAAAAAAAAAGTTTTATCTTTAATTATGATCATGATTTCTGGTTATGTTAGGCCAGCAGAGAAGGCCTTGCTGGCCCTGACGGTACACCGCTGATATTTATGCCATTTTTCCACCGATCTGAGGCCTCTCAGCTGCAAAGACACGCCACATCTCTGCCTCTTATTGCACTCCTACGTCTTTCTTACTGCAGAAGAAGGAAACATGGCATTGGCAAATAATGCCAATATAGCTGCACGTTGTTAAAAAAAAAAGTTTGCTTTGCACGCGTGAGTGTGTAAAAGGATTCATTACAATATGGTGTAGAGATGTCCGATAATGGCTTTTTTTGCCATATCCGATATGCCGATATTGTCCAACTCTTAATTACCGATTCCGATATCAACCGATACCGATACATACAGTCATGGAATTAACACATTATTATGCCTAATTTTGTTGTGATGCCCCGCTGGATGCATTACACAATGTAACAAGGTTTTCCAAAATAAATCAACTCAAGTTATGGAAAAAAATGCCAACATGGCACTGCCATATTTATTATTGAAGTCACAAAGTGCATTATTTTTTTTAACATGCCTCAAAACATTAGCTTGGAATTTGGGACATGCTCTCCCTGAGAGAGCATGCAGAGGTTGAGGTGGGCGGGGTTGAGGTGGGGGGAGGGGGTAGGGGGTAGCGGGGGGTGTATATTGTAGGAACCCGGAAGAGTTAGTTCTGCAAGGGGTTCTGGGTATTTGTTCTGTTGTGTTTGTGTTGTGTTAATGTGCGGATGTTCTCCCGAAATGTGTTTGTCATTCTTGTTTGGTGTGGGTTCACAGTGTGGCGCATATTTGTAACAGTGTTAAAGTTGTTTATACGACCACCCTCAGTGTGACCTGTATGGCTGTTGACCAAGTATGCCTTGCATTCACTTGTGTGTGTGAAAAGCCGTAGATATTAAGTGATTGGGCCGGCATGCAAAGGCAGTGCTTTTAAGGCACACCCCCAATATTGTTGTCTGGGTGGAAATCGGCTAAATTTCGGGAGTCTCCCGGGAAAGTCGGGAGGGTTGGCAAGTAAGACTGGGAGACGCAACTGCTCTGTACTTCTCCCTACATCCGTGTACCACTCCGTACAGAGGCGTTTTAAAAAGTCCAAAATTGTACTTTTTGAAACCGATACCGATAATTTCCGATATTACATTTTAAAGCATTTATCGGCCGATAATATCGGACTGCCGATATTATCGGACATCTCTAATTTGGTGTTATAGGTTCACGGCTTCCTCCCACCTCCAAAGACATGCACCTGGGGATAGGTTGATTGGCAACACTAAATTGGCCCTAGTGTGTGAATGTGAGTGTGAACGTTGTCTGTCTATCTGTGTTGGCCCTGCGATGAGGTGGCAACTTGTCCAGGGTGTACCCCGCCTTCCGCCCGAATGCAGCTCAGATAGGCTCCAGCACCCCCCGCGACCCCAAAAGGGACAAAGCGGAAGAAAATGGATGGATGGAGGTCCACGACCCGGTCAGCGACCCGCGGCTCTTTAGCGCCGCCCTAGTGGCTCTCTGGACCTCTTTCAGAGATGTGCGAAAATGGAAAAAGATTAACAAAAAAAATATTTTTTGTTTTAATATATTTTCTGCAGGAGAACAAACATGACACAAACCTTCCTAATTGTTAGAAATCCCACTTTTTATATTAAACATGCTTCACTGATGAGAGTATTTGGCAAGCACTGTTTTGCCCTACTAATCCTTGAACTCATTGTAGTTTGTTTACATGTACAACTTTCTCCGATGCTGCCACAAAAAGACGTGTTTTATACCACTCCTTCTGTGTCTCATTTTGTCCACCAAACATTTTATGCTGTGCGTGAATGCACAAAGGTGAGCTTTGTTGATTTTATTGATTTGCTGGAGTGCTTATCAGGCATATTTGGTCAATCCATGACTGCAAGCTAATCGATGCTAACATGCTATTTAGGCTGACTGTCTGTACATATTGCATCTTTATGCCTCGTTTGTAGGTATATTTGAGCTCATTTAATTTCCTTTACTTATGTCCTTTGTGTATTTAATTTATATTTGCATGTCTCATGACACATTATCTGTATGTAATATTGGCTGCATTTCTGTTAGTTGTTGTGTGCCATGTTGTTCCAGACCACAGCAAACATTACCCAGCTTGCAAAGATTGTAATAAATCCATTAGAAGAAGACAGCCTGTCGTTTTCTTCAACTTGGACACACACATCTGTACCTTTGGCCATTCTGAGCCAGTAATTTTCAGAAGTTATCTCATCCTGTGAGAAGCTTCCGTTTTACTAATGATTTCCAATGTTGCAAAAATGCCATCCATCCATTTTCTACCGCTTATTCCATTCAGGGTTGCGGGGGGCGCTGGAGCCTATCTCAGCTACAATTGGGCGGAAGGCGGGGTACACCCTGGACAAGTCACCACCTCATCACAGGGCCAACACAGATAGACAGACAACATTCACACTCACATTCACACACTAGGGACCATTTAGTGTTGTCAATCAACCTATCCCCAGGTGCATGTCTGTGAAGGTGGGAGGAAGCCGGAGTACCCGGAGGGAACCCACGTAGTCACGGGGAGAACATGCAAACTCCACACAGAAAGACACCGAGCCCAGGACCTTCGTATTGTGAGGCAGACGCACTAACCCCTCCTCCACCGTGCTGCCCTTTGCTGCCGTGTTGCAAAAATGGGTAGAATAAAAATTAAAATACAACATTTCTGTCAACAAAGATTTGCGTAAGCCTTTGATAGTAGGCTAATAAAGCTAAGATAGACACTTACATGTGTTTCCTTCATTATAACTAGAGATGTCCGATAATATCGGACTGCCGATATTATCCGCTGATAAATGTTTTAAATGTGATATCGGAAATTATCGGTATCGCTTTCAAAAAACAAAATTTAGGACTTTTTAAAACACCGCTGTACGGAGTGGTACACGGACATAGAGAGAAGTACAGCGCCAATAAACCTTAAAGGCACTGCCTTTGCGTGCCGGCCCAATCACATAATATCTACGGCTTTTCACACACACAAGTGAATGCAAGCATACTTGGTCAACAGCCATACAGGTCACACTGAGGGTGGCCGAATAAACAACTTTAACACTGTTACAAATATGCGCCACACTGTGAACCCACACCAAACAAGAATGACAAGCACATTTCGGGAGAACATCCGCACTGTAACACAACATAAACACACCAGAACAAATACCCAGAACCCCTCGCAGCACTAACTCTACCGGGACGCTACAATATACACCCCCCGCTCGGATGGCGGAAGGGGGGATCGAACCTGGAACCCTCAAGTTGCTGGCACAGCCACTCTACCAACCGAGCTATACCGCTCCGTACTAACCTTTAACCAGTGACGTGCAGTCACTAGAGGCAGGTGAGGCGGGGCCTCATCTGCCATCATGGAAAGAAAAAAAATGTAAAAAGAAAACAGTTTTATTAAATTGTTATTTGTATCCAGTGATTATACTATAAAGTTATTTTCCATTTAACTTCACCCGTTTTAGATTATTTTTATTTAAAATCGTTGAATTTTCACATTTGCCGTTCAAATACTGAGAAGAGACGGAACAGCAGCCAGTTGAGGCACGTCACTCAGTGCCTCAACATGGATTGCGGACTCGGCTAACTGCTGGCCTGCTGTGCAGTTAGACCGTATTGCTATATGAATTATATTATACATTTCCAAAAGTTTAGTTAGCTGAGGTATATAATGTACAGTGTATTTTGTCAACAACTGTATGTGTGTAACGTATTTCTTGTGCTGAGCAATCATAAAACGGCTGCAAAAGACGCACTGGCTGAGGCTCGCAGTAATCCGCCTCCTGCACCCCCGCCGTAGAATTTGCACCCCCTGACAGGAGTGTTATATCAACTAAAGCCCACACTTAAACTTTCCACGTGCAAGATTGAATCTATTTAAAAAAAGTTATTTCATAAGAAGCCAAAAAGTGCAAAAACAATAATGTTCGTGTTGGAGGGGTTGTGAATGACTGCAGGGCCACAACATTAGGTACACCTGCAGTCTGCAGGTGTACCTAATTCACAACTCCTCCAACACGAACATTTTTGTTTTTGCACTTTTTGGCTTCTTATTAAATAACTTTTGTAACCTATTTCTATGGGCTTTCCTCTTTGTTATTTTAAGTTCCTGTTATGCGCTGTTATACAGTATATGCCTTGAGCTCTTATTTTGAAGGCGCTAAGAGCGGAAGTGATGACACGTTGGAGTGGAGCGGAGGTTTTTGAAAGAAGGTAAATAAAGTGGTCCTCGTGTAAACTGGAGCCTCCGTGTTTGTTATTTTGTAGTTTCATACAGTATAGGCGACATTTATAAACCCTCGGTTACACTTTTTTAAATAGATTCAATCTTGCACTTGGAAAGTTTAAGTGAGGGCTTTAGTTGATCTAACACTCCCGTCAGGGGTGCATTAATCCAGCACAACAGCGGCGCATGGACTTCATTTATAAGTAAAGGTAAGACCATAATAACGTTTTTTTTTAAATTAAATGTGCTTTTTTGTGTGCTACAGTTTGTATGTGTAAAGTTAAAGTTAAGGTAAAGTACCAATGATTGTCACACAGACTAGGTGTAATGAAATTTGTCCTCTGCATTTGACCCACCCCCTTGATCACCCCCTGGGAGGTGAGGGGAGCAGTGGGCAGCAGCGGCGCCGCGCCCGGGGATCATTTTTGGTGATTTAACCCCCAATTCCAACCCTTGATGCTGAGTGCCAAGCAGGGAAGAATGCTGGTATGAGCTTTTAAACATAACCCGTTAACTGCTGCCAATCAAATGGTGAATAAGATACTCTTTAGGGTTCATATGTTTGTAAATCTGACTGTGATGAAGTCAGTGCCTCACCAGCCATCAACCTCACCGCACGTCACTGCCTTTAACAGTTAATTTGACTCATTTTCATTAATTACTAGTTTCTCTGTAACTGTTTTTATATTGTTTTACTTTCTTTTTTATTCAAGAAAATGTTTTTAATTTATTTATCTTATTTTATTTTATTAATTTTTGAAAAAAGGACCTTATCGTCACCATACCTGGTTGTCCAAATTAGGCATAATAATGTGTTAATGCCACGACTGTATATATCGGTAACAGTTGATATCGGTATCGGTTGATCTCGGTATCGGTAATTAAGAGTTGGACAATATTGGAAATCGTCAAAAAGCCACTATCGAACATCCCTAGTTGTTAGTCAAATAAATACCTGTAACATATATACGTTGAAAGTATCCTGCCGAGATATTTCTAAAAATCATAGCAATACTAATAATTTCGTTTTTTGTTTTTTTTTGCGATGAGTGTTTTTTATTTCAGGCTCGAGCGCCGTCCCCCAAAATGTGTGTGCGCGCACGCGCACTTGCACCTGCCGCTCAGCTCCTCAGGCGCAGGTAGATGTGCTGTGACTGAGTGCAGTCCCTCCTCGCAGTGCGTGGTGCGTTCACGAACCCCTGACTGCCGTGGGACAAGTTAGAGTCGAAGCGCCCGAGGCTGACAAAGTGCCGATTAGCCAACCTCCGGCTTCGCAGCGGTGCCCACCTGCAGCGTTCCGCCGAGTGAAAGGAACGTGGCCACCCGAACGGTAAGGTTTAGTCGACGTTTATTTGTATTAACATATTTTTTTTGAAGTCGAGTGTGCTTGTGTTTGCGTGGCAGCTGTTTACGAGACCGCCCGCTCTGTAAAACTCAACGCTTTACCCAGTTTATTTTATATTCCAGCTTCGACTCCAGACATGAATAACTCAAAATCAAAGGGGTTCCAACTTCTGACGTGAAGCCGATTCGAGTTGGACAATGTATCTTTTCGTGAAGAAGAAGAAGTTTAAGTTTCAAGTGCGCTTTACTTTAGAGGAGCTCACGGCAGTGCCTTTCGTTAACGGAGTACTTTTCTGCAAGATCCGCTTGCTTGACGGCGGGGACTTTGCCATCCTGTCATCCAGGTATGTGTCACACTTTTTACATATTTGTCATCGATAAAACTTTGCCCTCACCAGGTGTTTTAATTCAGCCTTAGTGATAATAGTGAAGCTCTTATGAAGAAAGGCGGAATCATATGTTAGATCCTCTACAGGGTGGTTGCTGTGACATTACTATGAAAATATGCATATGCTGCACTTCACCTTCAGTAAACAACTATTTCACCCTTTTGTCCCCTGCTCAAGTTACCTTAGCTCCACCCTACCTGCTTATGTTACTGCATGTTGGAACCCGTGTTGGGGCAAATTGCTTTCAAAAATGATTTAGTTAAAAGCAAGGGGTCGGCAAACCCAACATGTTGAAAGAGCCATATTGGACCAAAAATACAAGAAACAAATCTGTCTGGAGCCACAAAAAGTTAAAAGCCTTCTGTAAGTGTTGTAATGAAGGCAACATTGATTGATTGATTGAAACTTTTATTAGTAGACAGTACATACTTCGTACAATTGACCACTAAATGGTAACACCCGAGTAAGTTTTTCAACTTGTTTAAGTCGGGGTCCACGTAAATCAATTCATGGTACAAATATATACTATCAGCATAACACAGTCATCACACAAGTTAAAGGCCTACTGAAATGCGATTTTCTTATTTAAACGGGGATAGCAGGTCCATTCTATGTGTCATACTTGATCATTTCGCGATATTGCCATATTTTTGCTGAAAGGATTTAGTAGAGAACATCGACGATAAAGTTAGCAACTTTTGGTCGCTGATAAAAAAGCCTTGCCTGTACCGGAAGTAGCAGACGAGTAGCGTGACGTCACAGGTTGTGGAGCCATCTGCACGTTGTTTACAATCATGGCCACCAGCAGCGAGAGCGATTCGGACCGAGAAAGCGAAGATTTCCCCATTAATTTGAGCGAGGATGAAAGATTCGTGGATGAGGAAAGTGAGAGTGAAGGACTAGAGGGCAGTGGGAGCGATTCAGATAGGGAAGATGCTGTGAGAGGCGGGTGGGACCTGATATTCAGCTGGGAATGACTAAAACAGTAAATAAACACAAGACATATGTATACTCTATTAGCCACAACACAACCAGGCTTATATTTAATATGCCACAAATGAATCCCGCATAACAAACACCTCTCCCCTCCCGTCCATATAACCCGCCAATACAACTCAAACACCTGCACAACACACTCAATCCCACAGCCCAAAGTACCGTTCACCTCCCCAAAGTTCATACAGCACATATATTTCCCCAAAGTCCCCAAAGTTACGTACGTGACATGCACATAACGGCACGCACGTACGGGCAAGCGATCAAATGTTTGGAAGCCACAGCTGCATGCGTACTCACGGTACCGCGTCTGCACATCCAACTCAAAGTCCTCCTGGTAAGAGTCTCTGTTGTCCCAGTTTTCCACAGGCCAATGGTAAAGCTTGACTGTCATTTTCCGGGAATGTAAACAATGAAACACCGGCTGTGTTATCCGGCACACCAGTCAAGGGGTGCATTCTACGGCGGGGGTGCGTTATCCAGCACAACACCTGCCGCAATACACGGCTTCCCACCTACAGCTTTCTTCTTTGCTGTCTCCATTGTTCATTGAACAAATTGCAAAAGATTCACCAACACAGATGTCCAGAATACTGTGGAATTTTGCGATGAAAACAGACGACTTAATAGCTGGCCACCATGCTGTCCCAAAGTGTCCTCTACAATCTGTGACGTCACGCGCAGGTGTCATCATACCAAAACGTTTTCAGCAGGATATTTCGCGCAAAATTTAAAATGTCACTTTAGTAAGCTAACCCGGCCGTATTGGCATGTGTTGCAATGTTAAGATTTCATCATTGATATATAAACTTTCAGATTGCGTGGTCGGTAGTAGTGGGTTTCAGTAGGTCTTTAATCATCATACATTGAATTATTCATCCAATCCAATCCACTTTATTTATTTAGCACATTTAATTAACAAAATGTTTCCGAAGTGCTGCACAACAATATTAAAAACAATATTCAAATATTATCCTTAGCTCCACCAATGACTGAACAAAAACAAAAAACAAATACATATAAAACCAATATAAAAACCAATATAAAATAAATATGATTAAAAACTATTTTAAAGGGTAAAACCAATTAAAAGAGTAAACAGAAATCAAAATTTTAAAAGCACAGATGACAACAGAGGACCAGAGGTGGGTAGTAACGCGCTACATTTACTCCGTTACATCTACTTGAGTAACTTTTGGGATAAATTGTACTTCTAAGAGTAGTTTTAATGCAACATACTTTTACTTTTACTTAAGTATATTTATAGAGAAGGAACGCTACTTTTACTCCGCTACTTTTATCTACATTCAGCTCGCTACTCGCTACTAATTTTTATCGATCTGTTAATGCACGCTTTGTTTGTTTTGGTCTGTCAGACAGACTTTCAAAGTGCCTGCCTTACTGGTGACGTTTCACTTCGTTCCACCAATCAGATGCAGTCACTGGTGACGTTGGACCAATCAAACAGAGCCAGGTGGTCACATGACCTGACTTAAACAAGTTGAAAAACTTATTGGGGTGTTACCATTTAGTGGTCAATTGCACGGAATATGTACTGTACTGTGCAATCTACTAATAAAAGTTCCAATCAATCAATCAAAAGTGTGAAGGAAAAAAGATACTTGTTTTATTTCAACCGTACTGTCAAAAGCCTCAAGACTGACCGCACATGAGGACGTTCCTGTCTTCACAATAAAAGTGCCGCGCCATCGCGCCTGCGCTTTCAAAACAAGAGTCTCCGAAAGCCAGCGTAAACAAGCTAGCAAGCTACGGAGTTTGACGCCAATATATTTCTTGTAAAGTGTATAAAAACGAATATGGAAGCTGGACAAATAGGATGCCAAAAACCCACCACTTTCATGTGGTATTAGACAGAAAGGAGGAACTTTTCTTCTCCTCCATTTGAAAACGTGGACGTTATCATCACGACTGTCTGATTACAATCAACGCAAGTCATCAGAATCAGGTAATACACCAACTTATATTCTAGTCTTCATTAAAGAAAGGAATCTATATGTTAAACATGCATGTATATTCATTAAAACACCTTTAACATGTAAACAAAAACAGCAAAATAAATACTTATAAATTATATACTGTATATATCAATGTATATGTATGTATGTATATATATATATATATATATATATATATATATATATATATATATATATATATATATATATATATATATGATATGAGTGTGTATGTTACTCATCAGTTACTCAGTACTTGAGTAGTTTTTTCACAACATACTTTTTACTTTTACTCAAGTAAATATTTGGGTGACTACTCCTTACTTTTACTTGAGTAATAAATCTCTAAAGTAACAGTACTCTTACTTGAGTACAATTTCTGGCTACTCTACCCACCTCTGCAGAGGACCACACAACTCACGTAGTGTTAAAAGCCAGAGAATAAAAGTGGGTCTTAAGACGAGACTTAAAACACTCCACTGTGGGAGCTGTTGGAACATGGAGGGGCAGAGTGTTCCAGCGCTTAGGGCCGACCACAGAGAAGGCCCTGTCTCCCCTGGTTTTAAGTCTGGTCTTGGGCACTACGAGCTGGAGCTGGCTCTCGGACCTCTGAGCGCGCGCAGGATTGTAAATTTGGATGAGGTCCGAGATATACTGAGGTGCCAGTCTATGTAAAGCTTTAAAAACAAACAGCAAGGTTTTAAAATCAATTCTAAGATGAACAGGGAGCCAGTGCAAACTCTAAAGAATTGGGGTTGTATGCTCGCGTTTCCTGGCCCCTGTTAAAAGTCATGCTGCCGCGTTCTGGACTAACTGCAACCGGGAGAGAGCTTTTTGGCTAATGCCAGCATAAAGTGCATTGCGGGCGACTTAAAATACAAGCATGCACGACTTGTTCAAAAAGGTTAAAAGATAAAAAATGGTTTTACCTTTGCTAAAAGACGAAGATGATAAAAACACGATTTTAAAACGCCATTGACTTGTTTGTCAAGTTTAAAATCTATAGTGACGCCAAGGCTGGTGACTTTGGGACGCACATAATTTTGCAATGGTCCCAAGTCAGTGAGGGCCGGACCAACAACTTTACATTATTTACAATCCAGGGGGTGGAATGTGGAGGGGGGGGGGTTAGGTTTTGTTGATATCAGCACTTCAGTCATCAACAATTGCATCATCTGAGAAATGGACATTGAAACAGTGTAGGTCTGACTTAACTAGGGCTGCAACTAACGATTAATTTGATAATCGATTAATCTGTCGATTATTACTTTGATTAATAGTCGAATAAAAGAGACAAACTAAATTTCTATCCTCTCCAGTATTTTATTGAAAAAAAAACCAGCATACTGGCACCATACTTATTTTGATTATTGTTTCTCGGCTGTTTGTACATGTTGCAGTTTATAAATAAAGGTTTATAAAAAAATAAAATAAAACAATTGCATCTGCGCATGCGCATAGCATAAATCCAACGAATCGATGACTAAATTAATCGCCAACTATTTTTTTTATAATCGATCTAATCGATTACTTGTTGCAGCTTCAGACTTAACCTTTTTGTGGTGTTCCGGTCTGTGGGACCCGTTTTCATTTTTTATTAAAAGAAAAAAGATACAATTAATTAATTTTTCAAACTGAGACTCACTGACTTTGGCTCATTTTCTGTGAAGAACATATATCAGAATACATATTTAATGACCACACCCCCCGCCTACACATTTCTATTACATATAAGATGTCCGGGGCTAATAGAAGTTTGGAAATTGATGTTCTGTGTAGCACACACACACACACACACACACACACACACACACACACACACACACACACACACACACAGCAGGCCAAGACAGGGGGAGGACAGAGTGTAGGTACACAGAACATCAGAGTGTCAATTGTGCGAGAAAATGAGAGCAGAGAGTGTTGACAAACAATGTTGCAACCTTGTGTGGGAACCGCAGGTGCAGAAACACAAAAGAAGAATCCCTGTGGGATGCAGAAACTGGCAGAGAAATGTTCCGTGCAACGTTCATATTGTTGTTACTCAGCCAGCGTTTGTGGGTCTGATGGACCCATTGAATTTTGTGGCTTTTAATGCCTCACAATCAAACACTTTTATGTTAAAATACTGAACATATGTTTATTGGGATAAGGTAAACATATGTTCAGTATTTTAACATAAAAGTGTTTGATTGTGAGGCATTAAAAGCCACAAAATGCAATCAAACATGTTTATGTTAAAATACTGAACATATGTTTATTGGGATAAGGTAAACATATGTTCAGTATTTTAACATAAAAGTGTTTGATTGTGAGGCATTAAAAGCCACAAAATGCAACGGGTCCATCAGACCCACAAACGCTGGTAGAGTAACAACAATATGAACATTACACAAGGGTTAAGTGTCTCAGAGGATAAGAAAACACCTGTAAATTACTGGCTTAAAACTGCCAAAGGTATAGATGTGTGTGCCCGCAAGTTAAAGGCACTATCATCACTGTGCCATTCTAATAAAATACAGTATTTTAAACTGGGACAGTCTTCACACATTTGCAGACTTAAAACTGACCTATAAAGTACTGCATGAATTAGCTCCAGATCCTCTGGCAGAGTTCATCAGCCAAAGAAACAGCCATGAGCGTGTCGCTCAAGGCCCTGTCAGAGGTGACTGTTATATTCCTCTGCGCAGGAGCACTTTCAGTAAGTCGGCCTGGTCAGTAAGGAGTGCAAATGTGTGGAACTTCGTACCCGAGCAGGTTTAACTGGCACAACTTACAAAGCCTTCACAAAAAAATAGAAAATGTGGCTTATCAACGCCTACAGCTGCCAGCACTAAAAGATGGGCCTGTTTTGATGCTAAGATAAATGTTATGTTGTGATGTTGTATTTTATTTTTTATCATATCGTATATGTATTGTGTGCTTTTTTCTTTTTCTCTCTCTCTCTTTCTTTTCTTTTTCTTTTAAATTGTAATTTTACTGCCTTTTTTACAACATGGCCGGGGGACTACAGATGAAAACTAGCCTTCTGGCTAATTCTGGCTTTTTTAACCATGTGTAGTCATGTGTTTTATAAAATTGCATTGTCCCCTTTGAAATAAACTAATCTTAATCTTAATCTTAAGGAAAGTACAGGCTGTCTTCTTCTAATGAATTTATTGCAATCTTTGCAAGCTGGGTAACGTTTGCTGTGGTCTGGAACAACATGGTACACAATCGGAAATGCAGCCAATATTACATACAGTGTGTCACGAGACATGCAAATATAAATTAAATACACTGGGGACATAAATAATGGAAATTAAAATGAACTCAAATATACCTACAAACGAGGCATAATAATGCAATATGCATAACACACAGCTAGCCTAAATAGCATGTTAGCATGGATTATTAGCACTCCACGCAAGTCAATAACATCAACAAAGCTCAACCTTTGTGCATTCACACACAGCACAAAACGTTTGGTGCACAAAACATATTAAACAGTGGGCTTTCTAACAATTAGGAAGGTTTGTGTTATGTGTGTCCTCCGACAGAAACATTATTAAAACAACAAATATATTTTTCCCCCATCTTTTTCCATTTTTGAAAAAGCTCCAGGGAGCCACGAGGGCGGTGTTAAAGAGCCGCGGTTGCTGACCCCCAAGTTAAAGCGATCGGGTGTATTCCCACCAACAAGGAATTGAATTAGCTGACGATGTATAATAATACACCTAACAAAGATTTTAGACAAGCAAAACAAATATTAATAATAAATACATATTTTTAATCTACTTTTAAATCCCTTGTTTGGTTTGGTTTAAGTTTATTTCGAACATGTATATCGTTACAAGTGATACATCATATCATTTTTATATTTACATTTCTTTTTGCAATATGTTCGAAAAAGAATAGGAAGCAGCTAAATTTATTTAATCCTATCAATCCAACTCAATCAAACTTTATTTGTAAAGCGTTCCATACATAAAAGAAATGCAACGCAAAGTGCTTTACAAAGTTAAAAACAATACACTAGTGACCCATATCCCCCATTATCACATACGAATGCATGGACAGACACACACACACACACACACACACACACACACACACACACACACACACACACACACACACACACACACACACACACACACACACACACACACATATGCAACTATATGGACAGAGGAGACATGTGAGTAAACACTATCACAGGAGCCATCTGCACCAGGAGGTCATCAGACCATGGCCACCAGGACGCTGATACAAAAGCGCCCCCACAATCACGACCGATAACCCCTGAGGCAGATGGCTCATCTGAGAAAAATAATACAACTTGTTAAATAGTAATCAACCATTAGTAGAGATAAAGAATAAAATACAAGTAAAACCTATGAAGATTAATAAAATATAAATGAATATACAGTAAATAAATAATAAATAAATAGAACTAAATAAAATATTGCATAACTAGTAGGATAAAAAGTAAAACACAAATGACTTCAATAAAATAATTAATATCAGGTAAAAAGCCATATCAAAAAGGTGGGCTCTAAGCCTGTTCTTAAAAACATGAACGTTCTCCTACCCCTTTTCCAATTCATAGCAACTAGCACATGTTTGCTTCCTGTCCTCATTTTGTAACACAATTCACATAAAAATACACCACATCTATTAATAAATAGTTATGTCAGTTCTGATTCACATATGAGATGGATAATATCTCATTTTAATAAAGTTCAAGATGTTTATCAAAAATCTTCTTCCTTGTACTTTGTAAGCACTTGAACAGCCTCCTAAACTGGATCATATTAGTACATCATGTAATCCCACATACTGATATACTAAAGGTTTTAAGTGTAAGTGCATACAAATGTTTTAAATTCTTCTCTTTTGTTAAGAATAATTGTTGTTCGTTCTCAGGTAGCAGGTTGATTGATTTGTGCACAATGTTAGCTGTTTGCAAATGCACCAAATCATTGAATTTCAATATTTTTGACTCAATATATAAGGGATTGTATGTTCTCTATAGCCAACATTATGTATTATTCTAACTGACCTTTAGATTGCAATGGAAACCCTGGCCTCCCCTCCCTCTCCAAAAGTAACGTCACAGCATTTTTTTTCCAGACACAGTTGAAAATAAACTTCATCAAGGTTGAAAAAGATTGAAACAAATGTGTTAAAAAACAGCTGTGATACACAAATGGGTAGATAAGCTCTTCTCTGCTCTGCTTCCTCCTACTCCTTTTTGGACGTTCTGTAATGTAAAACTGGAAATATGTGATGTATCATATTGTAATTGTATACATGTTCAAAATAAACTAACACCATAACCATAACCAGTCACAACATTAGGTACACCTGTCCACTCTCAGATGGATCCAGGGCTGCCTTAGAAAAAAGCTACTTTTAGCTACATTCATGTCACTGCATGTTACACGCCGGTGTTGTTATGCACTTGCCAAGATTAGATGAAAACCATAATTTATCCTGCCTTCTCTTGTGTTTCTTCAAACCAAGTCGTACTATTTCTATTACGTACTGGTCCATCTTGAGTAAACAGTCCTGTGTTAAGACAAATCAACACAGAAGCATTTATTTTATGGACATCAGAGCAGGTGGGAGGGCACTGGAGGGGAATGAATAACACTATTTTATATTATCATACTCACAGCCTGAAGCAGAAGCAGGAGCTCAGTGTTTAATGTCCAAATAAGTATGTCCACCTCACTGTGACGTGACCATTGTTAAAATAAGATTGTGACACACAGCAGTCCGAGGCATCCTTAACTGCATGCAAACCTCACGCCCAAATGCATGAACTTGTGATTTGAGGCTTTGGAATTGTTTCACACTACTATCCTACTTTCTGAAATTGATAAGTGAAAAAAAATGGAAATCATCATAGGTCCTCTAAAACAATATAGTAATACAACAGCATTTGACAATGGAACAATATCAATAAAATAGTACAATTAGAGTAGTCCCTCGTTTATCGCAGCTACTTGGTTCCAGTTAAACAAACCAATGGGGAGATGTGTTATTGCTGAGGCAAAAGTTGAAGATGAAGTGCAATAAAAAGTTGTTCTGTGGGGTACACCCTGGACAAGTGGTCACCTCATCGCAGGGCGCTACATTCAATATTAACTGTTATATGTTCATGCACATAATAAATATTAATAACGTTTTTGGATGTCTTCATTAAATCAATGTATTCTTGGTTGACAAAACGGGATTCAAAGTAATGTTGTGATATTGGCACATCTCACCTTTGCATATATTACTAGACTACCCTTAGGAGATGTTCAGATGAGATGTGTCAATATTAAAATATTATTTTTAATCACTTTGGCAACCATAAGTCGTCGTTTGGGGAAGATTTAAACTTTTTAAAGGGTACTTCAACTCGTAAATCGTACAGTATCATATATGTAACTCTCTTAAGGGTCATAATAATTTATGCACAGATGAGATGTGTCAATATTACGTCGAACTTTTTGGCAACCAAGAATACATTGATTTAATGAATACATCCAAATACTTTATTAATATTTATTATGTTCATGAACATTTAATATTGTATGTAGCTTTTAAACAAGAAAGTGGTTTTAGCACATCAACATCGAATCAATAACAGTCCTTTGCAATCTCATTAATATCATTCTTTAATTTTTCGGACACAATAAAGGCCTGAATAATTTCAAACACATATTGTTACAACAACCACGGATATAAGTGTTTGTCAGATCTTACATGTAGTAATCAGTTGTGGACAGACGAAACCCCAGCAGGGAAGGTTTAGCAGGCGGCAAAAATATTAGATTCAATTTACAGTTGTGCTGTCACGATCGATGACTCGCCTGCTGATGGCATCATAGGAGTAAAAATCAAATGGGTCTTTTTCACTTAATCGCAGTTGTACACATATTAACATGTGGAACATAATTAAGCCGCACATTTTGTTTTTATTTTTAGTGGGGACGACTAACTTCCTCATCTGAAAAGGAAAACTATTTGATTGGCTGTCCTTCAGAACTAACCCCCACTCCTCATTCAATATACACCGTCATAGAGCTGTGATTGGATATCCTCCGAACTTGTCCCACCCATCAACAAGACAAAATGAAATATGATTGGATTTCGGTTCTTTTTTATACTTAACTCAAATGTCAGTTATCGTGTTATTGTCTTAGTCCAGGGGTCGGCAACCCAAAATGTTGAAAGAGCAATATTGGACCAAAAATACAAAAAAAAAAATCCTTCTGGAGATGCAAAAAATGAAAAGCCTCATATAAGTCTTATAATGAAGGCAACACATGATGTAAGTGTTTATATTCGCTATTAACTATCAAAATGACTATGTTTCGCAGGCTGACGCAAATCTTTGTTGATAGAAATGTTGAAATGTAATATTTACTCTACACATTTTTGTAACATTGGAAAACATTAGTAAAACGGAGGCTTCTCAGAGGGTGAGATAACTCCTGGAAATTACTGGCTTAGAATGGCTAAAGGTATAGATGTGTGTGTCCAAGTTCAAGGAAACAGCAGGCTGTCTTCTTCTAATGGATTTATTACAATATTTGCAAGCTGGGTAATGTTTGCTGTGGTCTGGAACAACATGGCACACAAACAACTAACAGAAATGCAGCCAATGTTACATACAGATAGTTTGTTGCGAGACATGCAAATATAAATTAAATACACAGAGGACATAAGTAAAGGAAATTAAATGAGCTTAAATATACCTACAAATGAGGCATAATGATGCAATATGTACGTACAGCTAGCCTAAATAGCATGTTAGCATTGATTAGCTTGCAGTCATGCAATGACCAAATATGCCTGATTAGCACTCCTTACAAGTCAATAACATCAACAAAGCTCACCTTTGTGCATTCACGCACAGCATGAAACATTTGGGGGACAAAATGAGACAAAGAAGGAGTGGCATAAAACACATCTTACTGTGGCAGCGTCGGAGAAAGTTGTACATGTAAAAAACTATGGTGCGTTCAAGGACCGCCGAAATTATTATGACAAAACGGTGCTCGCCAAATCGTCTCATCAGTGAAGCATGTTTAATATAAACAGTGGGATTTCTAACAATTAGGAAGGTTTGTGTCGTGTTTGTTCTCTTACAGAAACAATATTAAAACAAAAATTCTATTTTTTCCACCATTTTTTCCATTTTCATACATTTTTGAAAAAACTCCAGGAAGCCACTAGTGCGGCGCTAAAGAGCCGCATGTGGCTCGAGAGCCGCGGGTTGCCGACCTCCGTCTTTGTCAATGTGCCTTTGTTTTGAATAAATATCATCCTATTTTTATCTGCTCTGATGTAAAAAAAACAAAAACAAAACCCAAATAAAATGTACAGTTTCCAGCTCAGGGCAGCATGGCTGACTCTGTGGGCACACCAGGGCTGGTGATTGTAAATATTGAGTCCCCTTTAAGGTTGGGAATTGATAAAAACGTAATAATACCTCAACCAGATGGCGATACAGCTCACAGGTAAGTTTGTATGAACTGCCATATGTCTGTGCTCACCAGAGAAGCATAGCCCCTTTTCCACCAAAAGTTCAGCAACTCTTGGTACCTGGAACCTTTGATACCTGGAACCTCTGCTTCCTGGATCTATAGGTTCATGTAGAAGTGTGTGGTTTGTGTTTCCACAACATTTCAAAGTTCAGGGTGATTACGTATGGAGGACTGGTTTACTATATTTCTATACTGATACCATGTAAATAAACAGGCAATATTAGGTTACAGTTCTTTTACTAAAAATTAAGTAAATGAAATATAACAAATATAAATAAAAAAGTCAGGGTTTATCCTATAGCGACGACACGAACACATCAGCCTTAGCTTGTTAGCATTAGCATTCAGTCCACTCGGGATGAGGCTAATAACTACACAAATAGAGTGTCACTGACTACTTTTACAACATGTAATAAAGTAAATAATTAATATTTGATGTTATTAACCTTCCTTCCACGTGTGTGCTGCCTCCTTTTTCCAACATTTATCCAATGAAGTCAGAGTAGAAAGGAGGTGAGGTCGTTGCTTCGAGTCCGGCTTCATACTCTTTTGTAAAATGTTTAAAAGAGTCCGTCCACTTCTCGTAGCTTCACGTACCAACATGAAGTTAGTAAAAAAATAATAAACAACAATAAACGGTATAGTTTAAAGACTACAGCTGAGTAAAAACACTCCAAAATAGTTCTATTGATTAGCGTTCCAAAGCACAAAGATGCCCCACAAAAGTTCCTGCATTTCGAAAGCTCCTTTCATTTTACTTTTTCTTCATTGTCAAGTTTAATGTTGTACTAGAAATACACAATAAATAAGTAATACACAAGTTGCTGCGTATATTCTAATGGCGCATGTGGGTTTGAAAAATAAGTTTCAGGAACACCCCAATTGTGTTCAACCAATCAGCCCGCCCCCTGAAAAGGTTCCTGGTAGATTGGAGGAACTACGAATGGTTCTGGAAGAACTAAATGTACCTGGGTAGTTTTTGGTGGAAACACAGGGGGAACTTTATTTACCTGTGGGGTAGTTCCTGAAAAAGTTTCTGCGGTGGAAAAGGGCCTCATGTGGATAGTGGATAGGCCCAACCAGACAAAAACATTGTAAAGAAATAATACTTGTTGAAAATAATTATTTGTTGACCTCCATTTTCTTGTAATCTTTTTAAACAATCTAATACTCAATCTAATTTTTGTATTTAATATTTGTTTACTTACTATGGTGTATTTTGTAATTATTCACTGTTCTGTTACAGAGAATGAAGAAATGGGATAAAATTGCTATAGTATGAAAAGGGGTATAGGATTAAATAAGCTCAGTTTCTTCCTACTTCTTTTCGGACGTGCTGTAATGAAACAACTGGAAACATGTGATGCATTACATTGTATCGTATGCATGTTCGAAATAAACTGAAACTGAACTCAACTGAATACTTCAAAATTAGAGACATTTTTACTTTATGGTTTTGGTAAATAAAAAAAAAAAAGGTATCTATTTTTTTTATGATAAGATTGGTTTGCAGTATGTGTAAATTTGTATTTACATTCCCAAAGATTGATCAAATCTGCTTAGAGAAAAAAAAAGTGTAAACCTTTAAAGTCTTGTCTGAAATACTTTACATTCTCCAGCCATGTTTTTTTTTCCAAGCCTTGAACATGTCTCATCATTGTCTGATCACACTTCCCATTTCAGCAGGTTCCCATTTTGTTTCCAAATTTGTCTTTTAAAGCATTTTAAAAACATGAAGCTTGTGTGAGTAAAACCTGTAGGATCATGCAGATCATCTGAACTCAACGTTGGCATGGAAACGGGGGGAAAAAATCTCACTTCCTATTCATATTTTCACAATTTAAAATTTGAACTTAGTGGTAATTGATGTGGCTTGGCATCGGCTTTTGTTGACCAAATATGCAAATTATACTTGAATCCCCCCTATTTTGTATTAAATGTTGTTTACGGTATTGGATGTAGTAACCAACCAGCAATGTAATGCGTACCCTCACAGCCTCTACCTTGTAGCTGATACCTACCATACAATGGTGGGATTGTGAAATGCTTGGTTGTAAAAAAAAATGTTGCAAAACCTGTTCGACTGTTCCTTGTCTCTCTGTGGGCCACCAGCAGGATACACTGGCTCTCTTTCTTATGAAGTGCAAATAAACTAATGATTTAGCTGGAAATATCAGTTAATGATTGCGGGTTATACTTGATCAGAACCTGATGATCATCTTCATGATCAATGAAATATTATAAAGCCAATGCTACTACTATAGAAAGTAAACGTGATAACATTCTCCAACATGCAGGAACATCTGTTAGGATCTCCAACATTCATTTTTATGGGCAGAAAATTATATTCAACCTTTTCATATATATATATTTTTTAAATTAAAATTCTACCAGGACTAATGCAAGTCTTACAAGACTCTGTTCATACTACAAAACTTCCCAAATCTTTATTTTTGATACACGTACATGAACACATATGTCTTGTGCTTTCAGAATAAACAATCAATGTTTCTACTGTTCAATGTGCAATGATATAATAATATAGCATTTATTGTACAAAACTCAAAACAGTGAGGTTGGCATGTTGTGTAAATCGTGAATAAAAACAGAATACAATGATTTGCAAATCCTTTTCAACCTACATTCAATTGACTAGACTGCAAAAACAAGATACTTAATGTTTGAACTGGAAAACTTTATTTTTTGCAAATATTAGCTCATTTAGAATTTGATGCCTGCAACATGTTTCAAAAAAGCTGGCACAAGTGGCAAAAAAGACTGAGAAAGTTGAGGATTGGTCATCAAACACCTATTTGGAACATCCCACAGGTAAACAGGCTAATTGGGAACAGGTGATTGGGTATTAAAGCAGTTCCATGAAATGCTCAGTCATTCCCAAACAAGGATGGGGCGAGGGTCACCACTTTGTGAACAAATGCATGAGCAAATTGTCGAACAGTTTTAGAACATCATTTCTCAACGAGCTATTGCAAGGAATTTAGGGATTTCACTATATACGGTCCGTAATATCATCAAAAGTTTCAGAGAATCTGGAGAAATCACTGCACGTAGCATTGAATGATGCTCGTGACCTTGGGTCCCTCAGGCAGTACTACATCAAACACCGACATCAGTGTGTAAAGGATATCACCACATGGGCTCAGGAACACTTCAGAAAACCACTGTCAGTAACTACAGTTGGTCGCTATATCTATAAGTGCAAGTTAAACCTCTATTATGCAAAGCGAAAGCCATTTATCAACAACACCCAGAAATGCCGCCGGCTTCGCTGGGTCCTAGCTCATCTAAGGTGGACTGATGCAAAGTGGTCTGACGAGTCCACATTTCAAATTGTTTTTGGAAACTGTGGACGTTGTGTCCTCCGGACCAAAGAGGAAAAGAACCATCCAGATTGTTTATAGGCGCAAAGTTGAAAAGCCAGCATCTGTGACGGTATGGGGGTGTATTAGTGCCCAAGGCATGGGTAACTTATTTGGATATATTTGGATTATATCAGCTTTTATCTAAAATGTCCGATTCAAGCACGCTGATACAAGCAATCCGGCAGCACGTTTACTTGTGTAAAGATAGACAGCCAGTTAACATCTAAATGTCCTCCTATTTCTTGTATTTTAGTCAAGTAATTTACAAAAGGTAAACATGGTAAGATACTAGGATCTAGCAGCTAAAACAGCTAGGCACACAATAGCACACAAGCTAGAGATACTGTATGTAATAAATGTCCTTAATTGAACAATGTTGTAGTCTAAAACTCAACATGTTTCTATATAGACAAGTATCCAATAATTAGAGGTGTACATTACTTACAGATATAAGTCTCCAAGTCAGAACTTTCCCCCTCTTAACTTTATGAACTATTGTGGCCACTCGGTGTTGCCAAAAAACAATTACAACTTCACCAGCCATTTCAACTTAATGAAAGACAGTATAAGTCAGTTCTAGACAGACATTCCACGACATATGTTCATCTTTTTCATACATTGATCTGTTCGAGTAATTTTACTTGTTAGGGCCTTTTCTAATATTCAACGCTACAAAATAAAAAATATGTATATCATTTTGATATTGTATCTGATCAAGATTGCAATTGGCCAATGCCCAAGGCTCCAATATTGGTATCGTATCAGAATTTAAATAGTTGTATCAGGACACCCCAAACATATACCCTCTATGGTTGGGGAAAATTTAAATGCAATACGATCGAGATGTGGCCGATTTTCAATAGATTCACAAACTTATCAAATTTGATTATTTAAAACTTTTTAACAAAGTAGTACAGAATATAGTTCTAATGTGGAACAAAGTAGTGCGGGACATGTCATCTTTGGGAAACTGCAGGAAAAACACCAGAACGAAGAATAGATAAGCATAAAACCCACCAACTAAAGAATAGCACAATAAGACAAGAAGCCACTCTAACCGCTAAGTTATCTTGAATGTAGCGAAATAACAGAAGAATAAGTACTTTAACACAAGTCTAGCTGGAATGCCGTAGCATTAGTGTGTAACCAGCTATTAACATTAAATTATTACGATTTACAAGAGTGTAGCAATAATATATATATACAATACTATATATATATACACACACACACACACACACACACACACACACACACACACACACACACACACACACACACACACACACACACACACACACACACATACATGAATACATATGTATTAATGTATGTTTGTATGTATGTGTATATATATATATATAATATGTGTGTATATATACGTATAATGTGTGTATATGTAATGTATGCATATATTTATAATGTATGTATATATGTATGTATATATGTATGTATATGTGTATATATACATATGTGTATATATGTGTGTATACATATATACTGTATATATATATATATATATATGTATATATATATATATATATATATATATATATATACTTATTGCACCTTATAGCTCTTTTATCCTGCAGTACAACGAGCTAATGCAATGAAATTTTGTTCTTATCTGTACTGTAAAGTTAAAATTTGAATGACAATAAAAGTAAGTCCAAGTCTAATATCTACATATATATATATATATATATATATATATATATATATATATATATATATATATATATATATATATATATATATATATATATATATATATATATATGTGTATATATATATATATATATATATATGTATATATATATATATATTATACATTCACACACTAGGGCCAATTTAGTGTTATCAATCAACCTATCCCAAGGTGCATGTCTTTAGGGGACAAGCGGTAGAAAATGTATGTATGTATGTGTATATATATATATATATGTATGTATATATATATATATATATATATATATATACACACACACACACACACACAGTGTGTGTATATATACTCTCTGACAGGGTAAAGATTTTGTTAACTTCAACAAAAATCTTTACAACAGTGAATCCAAAACATTAGATGCAATATTAGTACATATTTATGCAATATGTATGAGTTTTTTTTTTCCTCCTACGTACATTTCTTACATGTAAATGAGATGTATAATCCACAGCTGAGCTTTCATGTCAAAAACAATTTGAGATGTTTATGTTAATTATTTGTCAAGCATGTGTCCTTCTGCAGCCAATTTCTAATTAGTGTGTGTACCTGTGCGTGTGTGTGTGTGTTTATAGGGAGGAAGTGCAGCACTACTGTGTCAGATGGGGGAAGAAGTTCTCCTTTGTGTGTAAATTGAGTGCTAATTCAGTCACTGGAGTGTTGGACCCCTGCATCTGTAGGGTCTCTGTCCGCAAGGTAAACTACAAATTCCCATGAGACTTCCCTTGTGTACTAAGCTATAAATGCAGATACAGATATGGAGGTTCCAGAACTGACGATGACTTCATTATACAGTATATATTTATATTAGAGCTGTCAACGTTAAAACGATAAAAACACAATAATTATAATGTCTTTTAACGGGGCACATTTTTTTGACACACACGTGCACGCGTCCTGTCTGACCCCTGGTCTAGTCCGTAGCATCGGAAAATGTAGCCGTGTTCAGTAACTGTTGAGCCACAAACGGAAAAAATAGCGAGCAGAAATGGACAAAGAGAAGGGTATATTATGGATTACCAAATATCTTTGACAATCAAACCATGACCGTAACAATCCACAATTTTGTGTTATTAATGCACGAAACTGGTATGTAAACACAGATGTGTATCTCCTCTCCTCTGAATACAAGTGTTCCTACAGCAGGCATTTAAATTATGTCAGGGATACACCAATGTAATGCAGGTAATTTTGTTTTTAATTGTCTTTAAAAGCGGGTTTATGTACATTGTGTTGAGTTGTTAAAAAAAGCATAATGTTTAATTAACATGTCATTAAAGCAAAAATATTGTCCAGTGATAGTTTTAAAAATGTGAAAATTATGTGTCCATGGTACATTTATCGTATTTTTCGGAGTATAAGTCGCTCTGGAGTATAAGTCGCACCGGCCGAAAATGCATAATAAAGAAGGAAAAAAACATATATAAGTCGCACTGGAGTATAAGGCGCATTTTTGGGCGAAATTTGTTTGATAAAACCCAACACCAAGAATAGACATTTGAAAGGCAATTTAAAATAAATAAAGAACAGTGAACAACAGGCTGAATAAGTGTACGTTATATGACGCATAAATAACCAACTGAGAACGTGCCTGGTATGTTAACGTAACATATTATGGTAAGAGTCATTCAAATAACTATAACATATAGAACATGCTATACGTTTACCAAACAATCTTTCACTCCTAATCGCTAAATCCGATGAAATCTTATACTTCTTGTCTCTTACGTGAATGAGCTTAATAATATTATTTTATATTTTACGGTAATGTGTTAATAATTTCACACATAAGTCGCTCCTGAGTATAAGTCGCACCCCGGGCCAAACTATGAAAAAAACTGCGACTTCTAGTCCGAAAAATACGGTATTAATAATGCCAAGTTTTATTTATCTGCGATTAATCGTGATTAATTTTGAGTTAACTTTGAGCAAAATATGATCATTGTGATTAAATATTTTAATTGTTGGACAGCTGTCATACATATACATATATATATATATATATATATATATATATATATATATATATATATATATATATATATATATATATACATATATATATATATGTATATATATATATATATGTATATGTGTGTGTATATATATGTATATGTGTGTTTATATATGTGTATATATGCATATGTGTGTATATATGCATATATGTATGTATATGTAAATGTGTGTTTATATATGTGTATATATGCATATATGTGTATATATTCATATATGTGTATATATGCATACATGTATGTATATATATGCATGTATATGTATGTATGTATATATATATATTTATATATATATGTACACATGTATATATGTACACATGTATATTTGTATGTATATGGTGGTGTTTATATATATATATATATATGTATGTATGTATGTATATATATATGTGTGTGTGTGTATATATTGTACTGTGTGTATATGTATATGGATGTATGTATGTATGTAAAAATGTGTATATATTATACTGTGTACATGTGTATCTGTATGTATGTATGTGTGTATCTATATATATATATATATATTTATATATATATATATATATGTATATATATATATATATATATATATGTATGCTGTGTGTATATGTATGTATGTATATATGTATGTACATGTATATAGATATATACTGTGTGTATATGTATGTATGTATGTATGTATATATATGTATATATATATGTACATGTATATAGATATATATGTATGTACATGTATATAGATATATATGTATATGTGTATATGTGTGTATGTACATATATATTTATATATGTATGGATATATATATGTATATATACTATATATGTATATGTGTATATGTGTGTATGTACATATATATTTATATATGTATGGATATATAAGTATATATACTATCCCATCCATCCATTTTCTACCGCTTATTCCCTTTTTGGGGTCGCGGGGGGCGCTGGAGCCTATCTCAGCTACAATCGGGCGGAAGGCGGGGTACACCCTGGACAAGTCGCCACCTCATCGCAGGTATATATATATATATATATATATATATATATATATATATATATATATATATATATGTGTGTATTAGAGATGCGCGGTTTGCGGACACAACCGCGGAGTCCGCGGATTATCCGCGGTTCGGGCGGTTGAAATAAAAAAAAAAAAAAAAGATTTTATCCGCGGGTCGGGCGGGCGGTTGAAATAAAAAAAAAATTAGATTTTAAATAGATTCAGGCGGGTGGCAGTTAAACCAATTCGGAAGTATATATACATAGTTAAATGATGTTACCCGCATACGAAAATCGAGCAGGCACCTGCAGCATATGCCACAACAGAAGAAGAATAAAAAAAAGAGATGGACACTTTTACGGAGCGGAGAAGGGACGCCTCGCCGGGGTCCGGGACCGAGGCCCCTTCCCCCGAGAGGGCCCCACCGGGAGCCGTAGCTGAGGTGAACCGCGAGAAGGGCCAGACGCAAGTCCAGGGTCACCACCGCGCCCACCGCACGACACCCCGCCTCGTCCGCCTTCGCCGCGGCCGGCGTCACGCGCAGCAGGTAAGCAGCTTACCTGCCCGCCACCCCCGTGGCCGGGGGCTCGTAACAGGGGTCACTCCGCGCGCTCCGCCCGCGCAGCTTACCTGCCCGCCACCCCCGTTGCCGGGGGCGCGTAACAGGGACGCACTGGCTGAGGCTCGCCTCCTACACCCCCGCCGTAGAATGCACGGCAACCCCTGACGAGAATGTTATATCAACTAAAGCCCTCACTTCAACTTTCCACGTGCAAGATTGAATGTATTTAAAAAAGTGTAACCGAGGGTTTATAAATGTCGCCTATACTGTATGAAACTACAAAATAACAAACACGGAGGCTCCAGTTTACACGAGGACCACTTTATTTACCTTCTTTCAAAAACCTCCGCAACGTGTCATCACTTCCGCTCTTAGCGCCTTCAAAATAAGAGCTCAAGGCATATACTGTATAACAGCGCATAACAGGAACTTAACATCACAAAGAGGAAAGCCCATAAAAATAGGTTACAAAAGTTATTTAATAAGAAGCCAAAAAGTGCGAAAACAATAATGTTCGTGTTGGAGGAGTTGTGAATTAGGTACACCTGCAGTCTGCAGGTGTACCTAATGTTGTGTCCCTGCAGTCATTCACAACTCCTCCAACACGAACATTATTGTTTTTGCACTTTTTGGCTTCTTATGAAATAACTTTTTTAAATAGATTCAATCTTGCACGTGGAAAGTTTAAGTGTGGGCTTTAGTTGATACAACACTCCCGTCAGGGATTGCCGTGCATTCTACGGCGGGGGTGCAGGAGGCGAGCCTCAGCCAGTGCGTCTTTTGCAGCCGTTTTATGATCGCTCAGCACAAGAAATACTTTACACACATACAGTACAGTTGTTAACAAAATACACTGTACATTATATACCTCAGCTAACTAAACTATGGAAATGTATGATATAATTCATATAGCAATACAGTCTCACTGCACAGCAGGCCAGCAGTTAGCCGAGTCCGCAATCCATGTTGAGGCACAACGCAGTGACGTGCCTCAACTGGCTGCTGTTCACCGCACCGTCTCTTCTCAGTATTTGAACGGCAAATGTGAAAATTCAGCGATTTTAAATAAAAATAATCTAAAACGGGTGAAGTTAAATGGAAAATAACTTTATAGTATAATCACTGGATACATATAACAATTTAATTAAAAAAAATTCTTTTTACATTTTTTTCTTTCCATGATGCGGGGCCTCACCTGCCTCTAGTGACTGCACGTCACTGATATATATATATATACCGTATATTACCAAATAGTAGCCCGGGCGTTTATTTCACAAAATAGGGTCAGACCCCGGGCGGCTATTAGGACATGGGCGGTTATTTGCACAAGGCTTTTATTTATTTTTGCACCAGCCTGCACCAGGCCATTATTTGGTTTCAATGGTTACTGTCCAGTAGTTTTTTTTCGTACAAAAAACTTTAAATGTAAAAGCTATTGTAAACATACAAACAAAAAAACAGGAGATCAACATGAGGTAGGCTATCAAAAGACAAGACATCAACAAGGCCTCAACATGGCAGTAGTGCAACAATTGTCAAATAGAATACCAATACTAAAAATCAATAAACTTTTTAAATAAAGCAGCCTACCGGGAAAAATAAAATTATGGTACCAAGTACTCAAGTATAAAACCCACCATCAAAACAGAACAATAATACTGTCACTTAAATAAAATAAAGGCTACAGTACTCCAAGTTTTAAATAAAGCAGCATACGTGATGTATCCACTGACACAAATTAACATCAAGCTCGTCGCTCACTTTCTTCCTACCTCCACCAGATAAGCGAGCCCGTTTTCCATCGATTGCTGACTGAGATAGTAGTTCTCCCTTTTTTTGTTTCCATTCTCGTACACGTTTTGGGTCAACTTTAAACTGCCTGGCCGCTGCCAAACAAGAATTCTGCTCCGCATACTTCACAACCGCTAGCTTGAACTTTAGGTCAAACTTTCTGTTCTTCTTCCCCCTCAAAGTATTCCCGTCCATCAGTTGTGGTGTACCGGTATCCTGTTCATTCAACTCACTGCTACTGTTGCTTGCCACGCTGAAACTTTTCCTCGTGAGTTTGTTGTTGTCGTTGAGTGTGTGTTACGCTATATGCGGTGACCCATTGCAATATGTTGATTACCCAGAATCCCCACGTAACGTCTGCTGTTACCGTACCGGTAATTACCAGAATTACTGCACCTTTGCTTTTCGTTTTAGCTTATATATTGGGCTTAATGAAATCAATATGATTTTAATCTAAATTATGCAAATAACAGCCCATGGGCGGCTATTTGGACATGGGCGGTTATTAGGAAGAGGCGGTTAATTCACAAAATGGGGTCAGACCCCGGGCGGCTATTAGGACATGGGCGGTTATTTGCACAAGGGCGTTTATTTGGTAATATACGGTATATATATATATATATATATATATATACAGTATACATATATATATATATATATATATATATATATATACAGTATATATATATATATATATATATATATATATATATATATATATATACAGTATATATATATATATATATATATATATATATATATATATATACGTTTATTAGGGTTGTCAAAAATAAGTTGACTCATGTAGTCAATCAAAAAAAAAAAGTGCATTAATCATGCATATACACATTTTAATCACACAATTTATTTTGATCGCACATATTGCAAATGTAAATCCAAAAGTCACCTAGACAGGACTTAAGATAAAACTGTTATCAAGTTTAAAAAAATACTGCTGTATTACATTCTTTCTATAAAATTGCATTTGTGTCCAATATTCGGCTCTTTTTTTAAGTTGATTTAAATTATGCAAGCTGGTAATAACCTGTGATTAATCATGATTAATCAAAATTTTAAAGTGTGATGAATTACTATTCCATAATTTACTGTTTTATTCTTTACAGGAGCTCAAAGGAGGAAAAACCTTCACAAAGGTAATATAGTTTCCTGGTATAGTTAAGCTTCATAAAATTTCAGTGCCTTTTTATTCTCTCATTTTGATATGATATGATTACAATGTCTGTGATGGTAAAAGGCAAGGTTAAATAGCAGCCATTCAACACATTTATTATAGAGGCATGTGAGACACCACAGTCAACAATCAATACCAATATGATGTAACCAATGTATTTTACAACTGACAACCAGAAATGTTCTATATCAAAGTAATGTGTTTAACTTTATGGTTACACTGCTCAATTGCTCAAAAAAACAGGTTAAAATGTTGAGACTGCTTTCTCATGTTCATTGATTGATACAAATATTGATGTTATCCACATGGAGAGAATAATACAAAATCCAAAGGATAACAAAAAGATCAAAGGAGTCATATCATGAAATTTTATGTACAGTCGTGGTCAAAAGTTTACATACACTTGTGAAGGACATAATGTCATTGCTGTCTTGACTTTCTAATAATTTCTACAACTCTTTTTTTGTGATTAGAGTGATTGGAGCACATACTTGTTCGTCACAAAAAACATTCATGAAGTTTGGTTCTTTCATGAATTTATTATGGGTCTACTGAAAATGTGAACAAATCTGCTGGGTCAAAAGTATACATACAGCAACATACATTATCAATTTTGGTGATGTAGAAAAGTTACAATCAAATTAAATTAGCTTCATGGCATGGCCTCTTAACTTCATGTGAGTGATTAGGATTGACGACACCTGTTGACTTCTCTGAGCGCGCATTTAAATAGGGCTCATGTGATGCAGTCATTAAACCCGGTTACAAATGCGACAATGGGAAAGTCAAAGGAACTCAGCACAGATATGAAAAAACGATTCATTGTTTTGATCAAGTCAGGAAAGTCACTTGGAGCCATTTCAAAGCAGCTTAAGGGCCCAAGAGCAACTGTGCAGACAATTTTTCATAAGTATAAAGGGCATGGCACAGTTTTGTCACTGCCACGATCAGGAAAAAAATTGAGAGAAAATTGGTCAGGATGATCAAGAGTCAACCGAGAACCACCATTGCAGGTCTGCAATGGAAAACACAGGTGTCAGTGTCCGCAGTCAAGCGTGTTTTGCATCGCCATGGACTGAGAGGCCACCATGCAAGAAGGAAGCCCTTGCTCCAGAAGCGACACCTTAAGGCTCGTCTAAAGTTTGCTGCTGATCACATGGACAAGAATAAACCCCATTGAGAACATGTGGACATTGCTGAAGAAACAAGTCCATGTCAAAAAAACAACAAATTTAGCTGAACTGCACCAATTTTGTCAAGAGTAGTGGTCAAAAATTCAACCAAAAGCTTGCCAGAAGCGTTTGGATGGCTACCAAAAGCGCCTTATTGCAGTGAAACTTGCCAAGGGACATGTAACCAAATATTAACATTGCTGTATGTATACTTTTGACCCAGCAGATTTTGACCCAGCCATGACATTATGTTCTTCACAAGTGTATGTAAACTTTTGACCACGACTGTACATTTAAAGCACACCATTGTGGTCTACATAACATGTAATGGTGGTGCTTTAGTGGTGCTTTGGTCAAAATTGTGCATACATTTTGCTTTACTGACCCATCTTTAAGCCGCTTTCTAACTGTTTCTGATTATGAGTCGTTTTGAGAGGCGGGTCTTGTTAGATCAGTGGTTCTTAACCTAGGTTCGATCGAACCCTAGGGGTTCGGTGAGTCGGTATCAGGGGTTCGGCGGAGGTCAAAACACACCTGACTCATCGTGTAAATAAAAACTTCTCCTTATCGGCGTATTACGGATACGGCAACAGCTGACTGATTTGCAGGTGTGTAATTTGTTGTGATTTTATGCACTGTGTAGGTTTTGTTGTTCGAACAAGGTGATGTTCATGCACGGTTCATTTTGTGCACCAGTAAAAAAACATGGTAACACTTTAGTATGGGGAACATATTCACCATTAATTAGTTGCTTATTAACATGCAAATTAGTAACATATTGGCTCTTAACTAGTCATTATTAAGTACTTATTAATGCCTTATTCGGCATGACCTTATTATAACCCTAACCCTCTAACCCTGGCCCTAACCCTCTAACCGTAACCAGAACCCTAACCCTAACCAAATAACTCTAAATTAAGTCTTTGTTACATAGAATATGTTCCCCTAGTGTCCAAAAAACTCTAAATTAAGTCTGTGTTACTTAGAATATGTTCCCCATACTAAAGTGTTACCAAAAACCTAATACCTGTGTCTTGAATTTGGAAAAAAGGAGGGTTCGGTGAATGCGCATATGAAACTGATGGGGTTTGGTACCTCCAACAAGGTTAAGAACACTGTGTTAGATGCAAATTAACCTTTCGATGCCTCATTTCCTCCAGCTGACCGTGACTGCATCTCTGCCCGTCAGCTATGTTTGTACTATATGCTACTTTCAATTACAATGAGCGGAAAATATTAGCATCCAATCGTACATTTATGAGCCAGGTTCTGGCCCGCAGCAAGAGTAAAGCCTATGTTAAAGACCCTACCTGCATTCTTTTATTGAACAGTCAGAGGTCGGGTCTTCTGAAAGATTGAGCAAGATTTATTTTTAAAAAAAAGGTCACAGGTAAATGTTACTGCGTTGGTCTCACTCCAGCAAAAGTCTTTCGATCACGTACATAAACAGGGGCTTCCACAAGCAAGGCTCTGCAAGAGTGAGCTCTACTTCGACTGCTTCTTCGCCCTGTCAACCATGTTGTAGTTTTTTGCGCTTTCATATGTCTACTGACAGATATACTGTATTTTTCGGACCATAGAGCTCACTGGTATATAAGCCGGACCTACAAAACTTTTGAATAAAATACTATTTTTCCATATATTAGCCGCACTGGGCTATAAGCCGCAGATATATACGTTATGAAATTAGTTATTTACACAGAGATTTTGTAGATGTTTATTTACACACCTTAATTGTTTTCAAACAGTGTCTGTAACCCGGCAGTAAAACGGATGATCAAACAAAACAGAAGTCATTGTCATGGACCCACTAGCTGCGGAGGCTAGCTCTCCATTTTGCTAAACCGATTCAATAAGTCCACGGTGACGTTTTGGTGAATTTAGGAAACTGAAACCATACAAAAAGAATGCCATATTAGCTAAAACTAACAACACTGACTTCATTACATTACGATAGTGCATACAAATATGCATTAACACTCCAACAGACATCACACATTGGACGGTTTAGTAGGTAATATTTGTTAGTTATTTTGTAAAACTTACAAAAATTGCTTGGAGTGATACATGAAAAATACATATGAGTAAGAACGCTATGGACGACTAGAAGACGGAACGCCACTTGTACTTCCAGCTGAAAGCTCTAAACCAGTGGTTCTTAACCTTGTTGGAGGTACCGAACCCCACCAGTTTCATATGCGCATTCACCGAACCCTTCTTTAGTGAAAAATAAAATGTTTTTTTAATTTCAAATTCAAGACAAAGTTATCAGTTTTTAGTAACACTTTAGTATGGGGAACATATTCTAAGTAATAAAGACTTAATTTATAATTATTTGGACACTACGGGAGGGGTCAGCGTTAGAGGGTTAGGGTTATAATAAGGCCATGCCAAATAAGGCATTAATAAGTACTTAATAATGACTAGTTAAGAGCCAATATGTTACTAATTTGCATGTTAATAAGCAACTAATTAATGGTGAATATGTTCCCCATACTAAAGTGTTACCATGTTTTTTTACTGGTGCATAAAATGAACCGTGCATGAACATCACCTTGTTCAAAGAACAAAACCAACACAGTGCATAAACTCACAACAAATTACACACCTGCAAACCAGTCAGCTGTTGCTGTATCCGTAATACGCCGATAGGGAGAAGTTTGTATTTACACGATGAGTCGGGTGTGTTTTGACCTCCGCCGAACCCCTGAGGCCGACTCCCCGAACCCTTAGGGTTCGATCGAACACAGGTTAAGAACCACTGCTCTAAACAAAGGGCAGTAAGCGAACTTGTCCAAAAGATGGCGAATGCTACAAACAATAAGACCTTTTTAAAACCTATTTGAATTATGGCCATCAACGAAGAAAAATCCATAAATTAGCCGCACCGTTTTATAAGCTGCGGGGTGCAAAGTGTAGGAATAAAGTAGCGGCTTATAGTCCAGAATTTACGGTAAGTTAGAACTATATGATACCTTGTATGAGCTTATAATACGAGACAGTCTGCCCCACTACAAGGCGATAGAGAAAAAGAAAGAACTTAAAATTGTAGTCTTACAACATTGGACTTCACTGGCGGACTCGCGTCAAGTTTTTTGGGTACAACTTTACCATATATGGAGATATCCACTGACACCACCAATTACAAAAACATCACAAGTCGGTGAAATTCCTAACAACACGTTTGAAGGAAGTATGAATAAAGGCATGGTTTGATTACTGTATGCAGATCCCAAATGAACAAAAAAGGTAACAATTGGTAAGAAAAGTTGGTTTTGCACAATAGGCCCCCTTAAGCAGGCACTTCTTTAAATAGGGCTGGAGGTTTGTGTTGTAAAATTGTGTTGCTTAATAATAACAAAGCATTGGACATATTCTTGTTTGGACTACAATCACATTACGAAAAATAAAAATGGGAGACTCGCACAGGTGTCTTCCGGTTTACGTCACAAATACAATTGTATCATATTCCAAACTTCTCGTTTTGAAGAAAGCCCAATTGTTATATAAAAATCTCTGCCACGCCTCCATGGTTTGACATCAAATTTCTAGATTAAAAATAATACATTAAAAAATGGTGACTTTTGGGGATGCCAAACAGGTACTAGAAGTGTGTTTTGCATATGACCCCTTTTTGAGAAGAAAAACAGCCTCCTGTTTCAGATGAGAACAAATGAAGATACAATAGTCTTAACTTTAATATGTTCATCGTTCCACCTTGAATGGTCTGTTTATTCCTCATGTTTGCTGTACTGCGCCCAGCTGGGTTTTGCTGATCTCAACATTGCAGAATTTGCGGGTTCAGGCTCTACAGTTCGCTGCTGCATCCTGGAGGGTTACGACACCAAACACACCCGTCAGGACAACTCAATTCTCAAGGTGGGGCAGATACAAACATTTAAGACTGATTTACACGTTCACTTTGTCATGCATGTCATCTTTTCATAGGTGACAATTGGGATGTTGCTTCTGTCCGGCGATCCATGCTTTAAAATGTATGCTTCTCTTTCTTTCTACACAAACCCACAGTAAATATTGACATTATTGATAGTTTAATGGTTTTATCAACATGCCTTCCAGTACAACTAAATCCGTCTCTATCGGCGATGTGGACCCCACCCTTCAGCTGGACCGTAAGGGTGATAGCACTGATGTCAAAATGCAACCACTACAAACTATTATGGAGAAACCCTGCGCCCTTTATCCTCGACAGACATCAGTTCATAGCTCAGGTGAGTGTATTAGGGCTGCATTTAACGATTATTTTGATGGTCGACTTTCCATTGACTATCTTAACGATTACTCGACTAATCGGATTATGTAGCGTATACCTATTTTTTGGCTCTAATTTAGCCATTGGATTTTAAGTGCGGCTTTAGCTATTTTAACATTGAAGACATTAACGATTGGTTTCATTCAAAAATATTGAATTATAATGTAACGATGCTGCTCATTAGGCTGTTATAAAAAATGTGTCACGGTGGACATTATACAAAATTAACACAGTAGTGGGTTTTTTGTATGTGTAGCCTAGTTTTTAATGTTGTACTTTTAAACTTGCACAGAAATATCAACTTTATAGCCAACATGCTGATCCGGGTGTCAGGAATTGTTGGTGATGAAACCCAAGATGCACAGATGGCAGGCTTGATGCAGGAAAACATGATTTTATTGCCAAAAATTAAGGAAAAACACGAACCAAGAGACAGGATATCAGGAAAGCAGGGAACAGGCAACAGGATACAGGATTCAAGGAAAACTGGAGACAACAAACAGCTAGCAATCCTCAAGCACTGACTGGAGGGCGAGGCAGGTATAAATAGTAGCCCGATTGGCAATTGCCTCCAGGTGTGCCAGGCTGCCAATTAGGGACAGGTGAGGGACACGAGCGCTCAGGGAGACGTGCAGGAAATGGAAACAAAGTAAGAGCGCTGACAGGAAATAAAACACAAACACATAGGAAAAACCTGAACATAACCAAACTGTCAGTGACACTGACATCTGAAATATGAGGTATCGGACCGCCTGATTTTGGTTTCATAGCCAGCAGTAAGTCGGACCGGTTTCCACCAAGGTTTGCACTTTGCCAGGGCTGCCCTTTGTCACCGATTCTGTTCAAAACATTTTTACGGACAGAATTTCTTGGCGCAGTCAATGGGTCCGGTTTAGTGGCTGTAGGACCTGCTTTTTGCTTATAATGTGGTCCTTCTGAGTAATCTGACTTTGATCCTTAGCTCTCACAGGATAAGTTTGCGACTGGGATGAGAATCAGCATCTCCATGTATGGACATGGAGATGCTGATTCTCATTCTTGATCGGAAAAGGTGTCGTAGGTGAAGGAGTTCAATTACCTTGGGGTCTTGATGGCTGATAGTATAGACCGGCAACTTGGTGCGGCGTCTGCGATGATGGAGAGTCTGCATCAGTCTGGTGATGACGAGAGAGCTGAACCAGAAGGCGAAGCTCTCAATTTACCCATCCATCTACAAACCCCGTTTCCATATGAGTTGGGAAATTGTGTTATATGTAAATATAAACGAAATACAATGATTTGCAAATCCTTTTCAACCCATATTCAATTGAATGCACTACAAAGACAACATATTTGATGTTCAAACTCATAAACTTTATTTTTTTTTTGCAAATAATAATTAACTTAGAATTTCATGGCTGCAACACGTGCCAAATTAGTTGGGAAAGGGCATGTTCACCACTGCGTTACATGGTCTTTCCTTTTAACAACACTCAGTAAACGTTTGGGAACTGAGGAGACACATTTTTGAAGCTTCTCAGGTGGAATTATTTCCCATTCTTGCTTGATGTACAGCTTAAGTTGTTCAAAAGTCCGGGGTCTCCGTTGTGGTATTTTAGGCTTCATAATGCGCCACACATTTTCAATGGGAGACAGGTCTGGACTACAGGCAGGCCAGTCTAGTACCTGCACTCTTTTACTATGATGCCACGTTGATGTAACATGTGGCTTGGCATTGTCTTGCTGAAATAAGCAGGGGCGTCCATGGTAACGTTGCTTGGATGGCAACATATGTTGCTTCAAAACCTGTATGTACCTTTCAGCATTAATGGCGCCTTCACAGATGTGTAAGTTACCCATGTCTTGGGCACTAATGCACCCCCATACCACAGA